>NW_027125270.1:0-238416 GCF_033026475.1 Channa argus | reverse complement strand
AATGCTTTTAAGCGCATAAAAACTTACACTCTTGATTCTGGCTAATAAAAGCTGTTGCAATGATATTTCCATGCTGAACTGAGTTGTTCTGGGTCAAATATGAAGGCAAACCCACTTTCCTTTCAGTATTTTGCTGCAATTGGCAGAAATCAGCTCATTTGGCCTGAAAATGCTTTTAAGCGCATAAAAACTTACACTCTTGATTTCTGGCTAAATAAAAGCTGTTGCAATGATATTTCCATGCTGAACTGAGTTGTTCTGGGTCAAATATGAAGGCAAACCCACTTTCCTTTCAGTATTTTGCTGCAATTGGCAGAAACAAGCATATTTGCTCATTCGGCCTGAAAATGCTTTTAAGCGCATAAAAACTTACACTCTTGATTTCTGGCTAAATAAAAGCTGTTGCAATGATATTTCCATGCTGAACTGAGTTGTTCTGGGTCAAATATGAAGGCAAACCCACTTTCCTTTCAGTATTTGCTGCAATTGGCAGAAACAAGCATATTTGCTCATTCGGCCTGAAAATGCTTTTAAGCGCATAAAAACTTACACTCTTGATTTCTGGCTAAATAAAAGCTGTTGCAATGATATTTCCATGCTGAACTGAGTTGTTCTGGGTCAAATATGAAGGCAAACCCACTTTCCTTTCAGTATTTTGCTGCAATTGGCAGAAACAAGCATATTTGCTCATTCGGCCTGAAAATGCTTTTAAGCGCATAAAAACTTACACTCTTGATTTCTGGCTAAATAAAAGCTGTTGCAATGATATTTCCATGCTGAACTGAGTTGTTCTGGGTCAAATATGAAGGCAAACCCACTTTCCTTTCAGTATTTGCTGCAATTGGCAGAACAAGCATATTTGCTCATTCGGCCTGAAAATGCTTTTAAGCGCATAAAAAACGTACACTCTTGATTTCTGGCTAAATAAAAGCTGTTGCAATGATATTTCCATGCTGAACAGAGTTGTTCTGGGTCAAATATGAAGGCAAACCCACTTTCCTTTCAGTATTTTGCTGCAATTGGCAGAACAAGCATATTTGCTCATTCGGGCCTGAAAATGCTTTTAAGCGCATAAAAACTTACACTCTTGATTTCTGGCTAAATAAAAGCTGTTGCAATGATATTTCCATGCTGAACTGAGTTGTTCTGGGTCAAATATGAAGGCAAACCCACTTTCCTTTCAGTATTTTGCTGCAATTGGCAGAAACAAGCATATTTGCTCATTCGGCCTGAAAATGCTTTTAAGCGCATAAAAACTTACACTCTTGATTTCTGGCTAAATAAAAGCTGTTCCAATGATATTTCCATGCTGAACTGAGTTGTTCTGGGTCGAATATGAAGGCAAACCCACTTTCCTTTCAGTATTTTGCTGCAATTGGCAGAAACAAGCATATTTGCTCATTCGGCCTGAAAATGCTTTTAAGCGCATAAAAACTTACACTCTTGATTTCTGGCTAAATAAAAGCTGTTGCAATGATATTTCCATGCTGAACTGAGTTGTTCTGGTCAAATATGAAGGCAAACCCACTTTCCTTTCAGTATTTTGCTGCAATTGGCAGAAACAAGCATATTTGCTCATTCGGCCTGAAAATGCTTTTAAGCGCATAAAAACTTACACTCTTGATTTCTGGCTAAATACAAGCTGTTGCAATGATATTTCCATGCTGAACTGAGTTGTTCTGGGTCAAATATGAAGGCAAACCCACTTTCCTTTCAGTATTTTGCTGCAATTGGCAGAAACAAGCATATTTGCTCATTCGGCCTGAAAATGCTTTTAAGCGCATAAAAACTTACACTCTTGATTTCTGGCTAAATAAAAGCTGTTGCAATGATATTTCCATGCTGAACTGAGTTGTTCTGGGTCAAATATGAAGGCAAACCCACTTTCCTTTCAGTATTTTGCTGCAATTGGCAGAAACAAGCATATTTGCTCATTCGGCCTGAAAATGCTTTTAAGCGCATAAAAACTTACACTCTTGATTTCTGGCTAAATACAAGCTGTTGCAATGATATTTCCATGCTGAACTGAGTTGTTCTGGGTCAAATATGAAGGCAAACCCACTTTCCTTTCAGTATTTTGCTGCAATTGGCAGAAACAAGCATATTTGCTCATTCGGCCTGAAAATGCTTTTAAGCGCATAAAAACTTACACTCTTGATTTCTGGCTAAATAAAAGCTGTTGCAATGATATTTCCATGCTGAACTGAGTTGTTCTGGGTCAAATATGAAGGCAAACCCACTTTCCTTTCAGTATTTTGCTGCAATTGGCAGAAACAAGCATATTTGCTCATTCGGCCTGAAAATGCTTTTAAGCGCATAAAAACTTACACTCTTGATTTCTGGCTAAATAAAAGCTGTTGCAATGATATTTCCATGCTGAACTGAGTTGTTCTGGGTCAAATATGAAGGCAAACCCACTTTCCTTTCAGTATTTTGCTGCAATTGGCAGAAACAAGCATATTTGCTCATTCGGCCTGAAAATGCTTTTAAGCGCATAAAAACTTACACTCTTGATTTCTGGCTAAATAAAAGCTGTTGCAATGATATTTCCATGCTGAACTGAGTTGTTCTGGGTCAAATATGAAGGCAAACCCACTTTCCTTTCAGTATTTTGCTGCAATTGGCAGAAACAAGCATATTTGCTCATTCGGCCTGAAAATGCTTTTAAGCGCATAAAAACTTACACTCTTGATTTCTGGCTAAATAAAAGCTGTTCCAATGATATTTCCATGCTGAACTGAGTTGTTCTGGGTCGAATATGAAGGCAAACCCACTTTCCTTTCAGTATTTTGCTGCAATTGGCAGAAACAAGCATATTTGCTCATTCGGCCTGAAAATGCTTTTAAGCGCATAAAAACTTACACTCTTGATTTCTGGCTAAATAAAAGCTGTTGCAATGATATTTCCATGCTGAACTGAGTTGTTCTGGGTCAAATATGAAGGCAAACCCACTTTCCTTTCAGTATTTTGCTGCAATTGGCAGAAACAAGCATATTTGCTCATTCGGCCTGAAAATGCTTTTAAGCGCATAAAAACTTACACTCTTGATTTCTGGCTAAATACAAGCTGTTGCAATGATATTTCCATGCTGAACTGAGTTGTTCTGGGTCAAATATGAAGGCAAACCCACTTTCCTTTCAGTATTTTGCTGCAATTGGCAGAAACAAGCATATTTGCTCATTCGGCCTGAAAATGCTTTTAAGCGCATAAAAACTTACACTCTTGATTTCTGGCTAAATAAAAGCTGTTGCAATGATATTTCCATGCTGAACTGAGTTGTTCTGGGTCAAATATGAAGGCAAACCCACTTTCCTTTCAGTATTTTGCTGCAATTGGCAGAAACAAGCATATTTGCTCATTCGGCCTGAAAATGCTTTTAA
This sequence comes from Channa argus, assembly GCF_033026475.1. Classification (NCBI taxonomy): domain Eukaryota; kingdom Metazoa; phylum Chordata; class Actinopteri; order Anabantiformes; family Channidae; genus Channa; species Channa argus. Next base: position 235,036 of record NW_027125270.1, on the reverse strand, counting down.
GCGCATAAAAACTTACACTCTTGATTTCTGGCTAAATACAAGCTGTTGCAATGATATTTCCATGCTGAACTGAGTTGTTCTGGGTCAAATATGAAGGCAAACCCACTTTCCTTTCAGTATTTTGCTGCAATTGGCAGAAACAAGCATATTTGCTCATTCGGCCTGAAAATGCTTTTAAGCGCATAAAAACTTACACTCTTGATTTCTGGCTAAATAAAAGCTGTTGCAATGATATTTCCATGCTGAACTGAGTTGTTCTGGGTCAAATATGAAGGCAAACCCACTTTCCTTTCAGTATTTTGCTGCAATTGGCAGAAACAAGCATATTTGCTCATTCGGCCTGAAAATGCTTTTAAGCGCATAAAAACTTACACTCTTGATTTCTGGCTAAATACAAGCTGTTGCAATGATATTTCCATGCTGAACTGAGTTGTTCTGGGTCAAATATGAAGGCAAACCCACTTTCCTTTCAGTATTTTGCTGCAATTGGCAGAAACAAGCATATTTGCTCATTCGGCCTGAAAATGCTTTTAAGCGCATAAAAACTTACACTCTTGATTTCTGGCTAAATAAAAGCTGTTGCAATGATATTTCCATGCTGAACTGAGTTGTTCTGGGTCAAATATGAAGGCAAACCCACTTTCCTTTCAGTATTTTGCTGCAATTGGCAGAAATCAGCTCATTTGGCCTGAAAATGCTTTTAAGCACATAAAAACTTACACTCTTGATTTCTGGCTAAATAAAAGCTGTTGCAATGATATTTCCATGCTGAACTGAGTTGTTCTGGGTCAAATATGAAGGCAAACCCACTTTCCTTTCAGTATTTTGCTGCAATTGGCAGAAACAAGCATATTTGCTCATTCGGCCTGAAAATGCTTTTAAGCGCATAAAAACTTACACTCTTGATTTCTGGCTAAATACAAGCTGTTGCAATGATATTTCCATGCTGAACTGAGTTGTTCTGGGTCAAATATGAAGGCAAACCCACTTTCCTTTCAGTATTTTGCTGCAATTGGCAGAAACAAGCATATTTGCTTATTCGGCCTGAAAATGCTTTTAAGCGCATAAAAACTTACACTCTTGATTTCTGGCTAAATAAAAGCTGTTGCAATGATATTTCCATGCTGAACTGAGTTGTTCTGGGTCAAATATGAAGGCAAACCCACTTTCCTTTCAGTATTTTGCTGCAATTGGCAGAAACAAGCATATTTGCTCATTCGGCCTGAAAATGCTTTTAAGCGCATAAAAACTTACACTCTTGATTTCTGGCTAAATAAAAGCTGTTGCAATGATATTTCCATGCTGAACTGAGTTGTTCTGGGTCAAATATGAAGGCAAACCCACTTTCCTTTCAGTATTTTGCTGCAATTGGCAGAAACAAGCATATTTGCTCATTCGGCCTGAAAATGCTTTTAAGCGCATAAAAACTTACACTCTTGATTTCTGGCTAAATAAAAGCTGTTGCAATGATATTTCCATGCTGAACTGAGTTGTTCTGGGTCAAATATGAAGGCAAACCCACTTTCCTTTCAGTATTTTGCTGCAATTGGCAGAAACAAGCATATTTGCTCATTCGGCCTGAAAATGCTTTTAAGCGCATAAAAACTTACACTCTTGATTTCTGGCTAAATAAAAGCTGTTGCAATGATATTTCCATGCTGAACTGAGTTGTTCTGGGTCAAATATGAAGGCAAACCCACTTTCCTTTCAGTATTTTGCTGCAATTGGCAGAAACAAGCATATTTGCTCATTCGGCCTGAAAATGCTTTTAAGCTTATAAAAACTTACACTCTTGATTTCTGGCTAAATAAAAGCTGTTGCAATGATATTTCCATGCTGAACTGAGTTGTTCTGGGTCAAATATGAAGGCAAACCCACTTTCCTTTCAGTATTTTGCTGCAATTGGCAGAAACAAGCATATTTGCTAATTCGGCCTGAAAATGCTTTTAAGCGCATAAAAACTTACACTCTTGATTTCTGGCTAAATAAAAGCTGTTGCAATGATATTTCCATGCTGAACTGAGTTGTTCTGGGTCAAATATGAAGGCAAACCCACTTTCCTTTCAGTATTTTGCTGCAATTGGCAGAAATCAGCTCATTTGGCCTGAAAATGCTTTTAAGCACATAAAAACTTACACTCTTGATTTCTGGCTAAATAAAAGCTGTTGCAATGATATTTCCATGCTGAACTGAGTTGTTCTGGGTCAAATATGAAGGCAAACCCACTTTCCTTTCAGTATTTTGATGCAATTGGCAGAAACAAGCATATTTGCTCATTCGGCCTGAAAATGCTTTTAAGCGCATAAAAACTTACACTCTTGATTTCTGGCTAAATAAAAGCTGTTGCAATGATATTTCCATGCTGAACTGAGTTGTTCTGGGTCAAATATGAAGGCAAACCCACTTTCCTTTCAGTATTTTGCTGCAATTGGCAGAAACAAGCATATTTGCTCATTCGGCCTGAAAATGCTTTTCAGCGCATAAAAACTTACACTCTTGATTTCTGGCTAAATAAAAGCTGTTGCAATGATATTTCCATGCTGAACTGAGTTGTTCTGGGTCAAATATGAAGGCAAACCCACTTTCCTTTCAGTATTTTGCTGCACCTGGCAGAAACAAGCATTTTTGCTCATTCGGCCTGAAAATGCTTTTAAGCGCATAAAAACTTACACTCTTGATTTCTGGCTAAATAAAGGCTGTTGCAATGATATTTCCATGCTGAACTGAGTTGTTCTGTGTCAAATATGAAGGCAAACCCACTTTCCTTTCAGTATTTTGCTGCACCTGGCAGAAACAAGCATGTTTGCTCATTCGGCCTGAAAATGCTTTTCGGCGCATAAAAACTTACACTCTTGATTTCTGGCTAAATAAAAGCTGTTGCAATGATATTTCCATGCTGAACTGAGTTGTTCTGGGTCAAATATGAAGGCAAACCCACTTTCCTTTCAGTATTTTGCTGCAATTGGCAGAAATCAGCTCATTTGGCCTGAAAATGCTTTTAAGCGCATAAAAACTTACACTCTTGATTTCTGGCTAAATAAAAGCTGTTGCAATGATATTTCCATGCTGAACTGAGTTGTTCTGGGTCAAATATGAAGGCAAACCCACTTTCCTTTCAGTATTTTGCTGCAATTGGCAGAAACAAGCATGTTTGCTCATTCGGCCTGAAAATGCTTTTTAGCGCATAAAAACTTACAGTCTTGATTTCTGGCTAAATAAAAGCTGTTGCAATGATATTTCCATGCTGAACTGAGTTGTTCTGGGTCAAATATGAAGGCAAACCCACTTTCCTTTCAGTATTTTGATGCAATTGGCAGAAACAAGCATATTTGCTCATTCGGCCTGAAAATGCTTTTAAGCGCATAAAAACTTACACTCTTGATTTCTGGCTAAATAAAAGCTGTTGCAATGATATTTCCATGCTGAACTGAGTTGTTCTGGGTCAAATATGAAGGCAAACCCACTTTCCTTTCAGTATTTTGCTGCAATTGGCAGAAATCAGCTCATTCGGCCTGAAAATGCTTTTAAGCGCATAAAAACTTACACTCTTGATTTCTGGCTAAATAAAAGCTGTTGCAATGATATTTCCATGCTGAACTGAGTTGTTCTGGGTCAAATATGAAGGCAAACCCACTTTCCTTTCAGTATTTTGCTGCAATTGGCAGAAACAAGCATATTTGCTCATTCGGCCTGAAAATGCTTTTAAGCGCATAAAAACTTACAGTCTTGATTTCTGGCTAAATAAAAGCTGTTGCAATGATATTTCCATGCTGAACTGAGTTGTTCTGGGTCAAATATGAAGGCAAACCCACTTTCCTTTCAGTATTTTGCTGCAATTGGCAGAAACAAGCATATTTGCTCATTCGGCCTGAAAATGCTTTTAAGCACATAAAAACTTACACTCTTGATTTCTGGCTAAATAAAAGCTGTTGCAATGATATTTCCATGCTGAACTGAGTTGTTCTGGGTCAAATATGAAGGCAAACCCACTTTCCTTTCAGTATTTTGCTGCAATTGGCAGAAACAAGCATATTTGCTCATTCGGCCTGAAAATGCTTTTAAGCGCATAAAAACTTACACTCTTGATTTCTGGCTAAATAAAAGCTGTTGCAATGATATTTCCATGCTGAACTGAGTTGTTCTGGGTCAAATATGAAGGCAAACCCACTTTCCTTTCAGTATTTTGCTGCAATTGGCAGAAACAAGCATATTTGCTCATTCGGCCTGAAAATGCTTTTAAGCGCATAAAAACTTACACTCTTGATTTCTGGCTAAATAAAAGCTGTTGCAATGATATTTCCATGCTGAACTGAGTTGTTCTGGGTCAAATATGAAGGCAAACCCACTTTCCTTTCAGTATTTTGCTGCAATTGGCAGAAATCAGCTCATTTGGCCTGAAAATGCTTTTAAGCACATAAAAACTTACACTCTTGATTTCTGGCTAAATAAAAGCTGTTGCAATGATATTTCCATGCTGAACTGAGTTGTTCTGGGTCAAATATGAAGGCAAACCCACTTTCCTTTCAGTATTTTGCTGCAATTGGCAGAAACAAGCATATTTGCTCATTCGGCCTGAAAATGCTTTTAAGCGCATAAAAACTTACACTCTTGATTTCTGGCTAAATAAAAGCTGTTGCAATGATATTTCCATGCTGAACTGAGTTGTTCTGGGTCAAATATGAAGGCAAACCCACTTTCCTTTCAGTATTTTGCTGCAATTGGCAGAAATCAGCTCATTCGGCCTGAAAATGCTTTTAAGCGCATAAAAACTTACACTCTTGATTTCTGGCTAAATAAAAGCTGTTGCAATGATATTTCCATGCTGAACTGAGTTGTTCTGGGTCAAATATGAAGGCAAACCCACTTTCCTTTCAGTATTTTGCTGCAATTGGCAGAAACAAGCATATTTGCTCATTCGGCCTGAAAATGCTTTTAAGCGCATAAAAACTTACAGTCTTGATTTCTGGCTAAATAAAAGCTGTTGCAATGATATTTCCATGCTGAACTGAGTTGTTCTGGGTCAAATATGAAGGCAAACCCACTTTCCTTTCAGTATTTTGCTGCAATTGGCAGAAACAAGCATATTTGCTCATTCGGCCTGAAAATGCTTTTAAGCACATAAAAACTTACACTCTTGATTTCTGGCTAAATAAAAGCTGTTGCAATGATATTTCCATGCTGAACTGAGTTGTTCTGGGTCAAATATGAAGGCAAACCCACTTTCCTTTCAGTATTTTGCTGCAATTGGCAGAAACAAGCATATTTGCTCATTCGGCCTGAAAATGCTTTTAAGCGCATAAAAACTTACACTCTTGATTTCTGGCTAAATAAAAGCTGTTGCAATGATATTTCCATGCTGAACTGAGTTGTTCTGGGTCAAATATGAAGGCAAACCCACTTTCCTTTCAGTATTTTGCTGCAATTGGCAGAAACAAGCATATTTGCTCATTCGGCCTGAAAATGCTTTTAAGCGCATAAAAACTTACACTCTTGATTTCTGGCTAAATAAAAGCTGTTGCAATGATATTTCCATGCTGAACTGAGTTGTTCTGGGTCAAATATGAAGGCAAACCCACTTTCCTTTCAGTATTTTGCTGCAATTGGCAGAAATCAGCTCATTTGGCCTGAAAATGCTTTTAAGCACATAAAAACTTACACTCTTGATTTCTGGCTAAATAAAAGCTGTTGCAATGATATTTCCATGCTGAACTGAGTTGTTCTGGGTCAAATATGAAGGCAAACCCACTTTCCTTTCAGTATTTTGCTGCAATTGGCAGAAACAAGCATATTTGCTCATTCGGCCTGAAAATGCTTTTAAGCGCATAAAAACTTACACTCTTGATTTCTGGCTAAATAAAAGCTGTTGCAATGATATTTCCATGCTGAACTGAGTTGTTCTGGGTCAAATATGAAGGCAAACCCACTTTCCTTTCAGTATTTTGCTGCAATTGGCAGAAATCAGCTCATTTGGCCTGAAAATGCTTTTAAGCGCATAAAAACTTACACTCTTGATTTCTGGCTAAATAAAAGCTGTTGCAATGATATTTCCATGCTGAACTGAGTTGTTCTGGGTCAAATATGAAGGCAAACCCACTTTCCTTTCAGTATTTTGCTGCAATTGGCAGAAACAAGCATATTTGCTCATTCGGCCTGAAAATGCTTTTAAGCGCATAAAAACTTACACTCTTGATTTCTGGCTAAATACAAGCTGTTGCAATGATATTTCCATGCTGAACTGAGTTGTTCTGGGTCAAATATGAAGGCAAACCCACTTTCCTTTCAGTATTTTGCTGCAATTGGCAGAAACAAGCATATTTGCTCATTCGGCCTGAAAATGCTTTTAAGCGCATAAAAACTTACACTCTTGATTTCTGGCTAAATACAAGCTGTTGCAATGATATTTCCATGCTGAACTGAGTTGTTCTGGGTCAAATATGAAGGCAAACCCACTTTCCTTTCAGTATTTTGCTGCAATTGGCAGAAACAAGCATATTTGCTCATTCGGCCTGAAAATGCTTTTAAGCGCATAAAAACTTACACTCTTGATTTCTGGCTAAATAAAAGCTGTTGCAATGATATTTCCATGCTGAACTGAGTTGTTCTGGGTCAAATATGAAGGCAAACCCACTTTCCTTTCAGTATTTTGCTGCAATTGGCAGAAATCAGCTCATTTGGCCTGAAAATGCTTTTAAGCGCATAAAAACTTACACTCTTGATTTCTGGCTAAATAAAAGCTGTTGCAATGATATTTCCATGCTGAACTGAGTTGTTCTGGGTCAAATATGAAGGCAAACCCACTTTCCTTTCAGTATTTTGCTGCAATTGGCAGAAACAAGCATATTTGCTCATTCGGCCTGAAAATGCTTTTAAGCGCATAAAAACTTACACTCTTGATTTCTGGCTAAATAAAATCTGTTGCAATGATATTTCCATGCTGAACTGAGTTGTTCTGGGTCAAATATGAAGGCAAACCCACTTTCCTTTCAGTATTTTGCTGCAATTGGCAGAAACAAGCATATTTGCTCATTCGGCCTGAAAATGCTTTTAAGCGCATAAAAACTTACACTCTTGATTTCTGGCTAAATAAAAGCTGTTGCAATGATATTTCCATGCTTAACTGAGTTGTTCTGTGTCAAATATGAAGGCAAACCCACTTTCCTTTCAGTATTTTGCTGCACCTGGCAGAAACAAGCATGTTTGCTCATTCGGCCTGAAAATGCTTTTCGGCGCATAAAAACTTACACTCTTGATTTCTGGCTAAATAAAAGCTGTTGCAATGATATTTCCATGCTGAACTGAGTTGTTCTGGGTCAAATATGAAGGCAAACCCACTTTCCTTTCAGTATTTTGCTGCACCTGGCAGAAACAAGCATGTTTGCTCATTCGGCCTGAAAATGCTTTTCGGCGCATAAAAACTTACACTCTTGATTTCTGGCTAAATAAAAGCTGTTGCAATGAAATTTCCATGCTTAACTGAGTTGTTCTGGGTCAAATATGAAGGCAAACCCACTTTCCTTTCAGTATTTTGCTGCAATTGGCAGAAACAAGCATATTTGCTCATTCGGCCTGAAAATGCTTTTAAGCGCATAAAAACTTACACTCTTGATTTCTGGCTAAATAAAAGCTGTTGCAATGATATTTCCATGCTTAACTGAGTTGTTCTGTGTCAAATATGAAGGCAAACCCACTTTCCTTTCAGTATTTTGCTGCACCTGGCAGAAACAAGCATGTTTGCTCATTCGGCCTGAAAATGCTTTTCGGCGCATAAAAACTTACACTCTTGATTTCTGGCTAAATAAAAGCTGTTGCAATGATATTTCCATGCTGAACTGAGTTGTTCTGGGTCAAATATGAAGGCAAACCCACTTTCCTTTCAGTATTTTGCTGCACCTGGCAGAAACAAGCATGTTTGCTCATTCGGCCTGAAAATGCTTTTCGGCGCATAAAAACTTACACTCTTGATTTCTGGCTAAATAAAAGCTGTTGCAATGAAATTTCCATGCTTAACTGAGTTGTTCTGTGTCAAATATGAAGGCAAACCCACTTTCCTTTCAGTATTTTGCTGCAATTGGCAGATATCAGCTCATTTGGCCTGAAAATGCTTTTAAGCACATAAAAACTTACACTCTTGATTTCTGGCTAAATAAAAGCTGTTGCAATGATATTTCCATGCTGAACTGAGTTGTTCTGGGTCAAATATGAAGGCAAACCCACTTTCCTTTCAGTATTTTGCTGCACCTGGCAGAAACAAGCATATTTGCCATTCGGCCTGAAAATGCTTTTAAGCGCATAAAAACTTACACTCTTGATTTCTGGCTAAATAAAAGCTGTTGCAATGATATTTCCATGCTGAACTGAGTTGTTCTGGGTCAAATATGAAGGCAAACCCACTTTCCTTTCAGTATTTTGCTGCAATTGGCAGAAACAAGCATATTTGCTCATTCGGCCTGAAAATGCTTTTAAGCGCATAAAAACTTACACTCTTGATTTCTGGCTAAATAAAAGCTGTTGCAATGATATTTCCATGCTGAACTGAGTTGTTCTGGGTCAAATATGAAGGCAAACCCACTTTCCTTTCAGTATTTTGATGCAATTGGCAGAAACAAGCATATTTGCTCATTCGGCCTGAAAATGCTTTTAAGCGCATAAAAACTTACACTCTTGATTTCTGGCTAAATAAAAGCTGTTGCAATGATATTTCCATGCTGAACTGAGTTGTTCTGGGTCAAATATGAAGGCAAACCCACTTTCCTTTCAGTATTTTGCTGCAATTGGCAGAAATCAGCTCATTCGGCCTGAAAATGCTTTTAAGCGCATAAAAACTTACACTCTTGATTTCTGGCTAAATAAAAGCTGTTGCAATGATATTTCCATGCTGAACTGAGTTGTTCTGGGTCAAATATGAAGGCAAACCCACCTTCCTTTCAGTATTTTGCTGCAATTGGCAGAAACAAGCATATTTGCTCATTCGGCCTGAAAATGCTTTTAAGCGCATAAAAACTTACAGTCTTGATTTCTGGCTAAATAAAAGCTGTTGCAATGATATTTCCATGCTGAACTGAGTTGTTCTGGGTCAAATATGAAGGCAAACCCACTTTCCTTTCAGTATTTTGCTGCAATTGGCAGAAACAAGCATATTTGCTCATTCGGCCTGAAAATGCTTTTAAGCACATAAAAACTTACACTCTTGATTTCTGGCTAAATAAAAGCTGTTGCAATGATATTTCCATGCTGAACTGAGTTGTTCTGGGTCAAATATGAAGGCAAACCCACTTTCCTTTCAGTATTTTGCTGCAATTGGCAGAAACAAGCATATTTGCTCATTCGGCCTGAAAATGCTTTTAAGCGCATAAAAACTTACACTCTTGATTTCTGGCTAAATAAAAGCTGTTGCAATGATATTTCCATGCTGAACTGAGTTGTTCTGGGTCAAATATGAAGGCAAACCCACTTTCCTTTCAGTATTTTGCTGCAATTGGCAGAAACAAGCATATTTGCTCATTCGGCCTGAAAATGCTTTTAAGCGCATAAAAACTTACACTCTTGATTTCTGGCTAAATAAAAGCTGTTGCAATGATATTTCCATGCTGAACTGAGTTGTTCTGGGTCAAATATGAAGGCAAACCCACTTTCCTTTCAGTATTTTGCTGCAATTGGCAGAAATCAGCTCATTTGGCCTGAAAATGCTTTTAAGCACATAAAAACTTACACTCTTGATTTCTGGCTAAATAAAAGCTGTTGCAATGATATTTCCATGCTGAACTGAGTTGTTCTGGGTCAAATATGAAGGCAAACCCACTTTCCTTTCAGTATTTTGCTGCAATTGGCAGAAACAAGCATATTTGCTCATTCGGCCTGAAAATGCTTTTAAGCGCATAAAAACTTACACTATTGATTTCTGGCTAAATAAAAGCTGTTGCAATGATATTTCCATGCTGAACTGAGTTGTTCTGGGTCAAATATGAACGCAAACCCACTTTCCTTTCAGTATTTTGCTGCAATTGGCAGAAACAAGCATATTTGCTCATTCGGCCTGAAAATGCTTTTAAGCGCATAAAAACTTACACTCTTGATTTCTGGCTAAATAAAAGCTGTTGCAATGATATTTCCATGCTGAACTGAGTTGTTCTGGGTCAAATATGAAGGCAAACCCACTTTCCTTTCAGTATTTTGCTGCAATTGGCAGAAATCAGCTCATTTGGCCTGAAAATGCTTTTAAGCGCATAAAAACTTACACTCTTGATTTCTGGCTAAATAAAAGCTGTTGCAATGATATTTCCATGCTGAACTGAGTTGTTCTGGGTCAAATATGAAGGCAAACCCACTTTCCTTTCAGTATTTTGCTGCAATTGGCAGAAACAAGCATATTTGCTCATTCGGCCTGAAAATGCTTTTAAGCGCATAAAAACTTACACTCTTGATTTCTGGCTAAATAAAAGCTGTTGCAATGATATTTCCATGCTGAACTGAGTTGTTCTGGGTCAAATATGAAGGCAAACCCACTTTCCTTTCAGTATTTTGCTGCAATTGGCAGAAACAAGCATATTTGCTCATTCGGCCTGAAAATGCTTTTAAGCGCATAAAAACTTACACTCTTGATTTCTGGCTAAATAAAAGCTGTTGCAATGATATTTCCATGCTGAACTGAGTTGTTCTGGGTCAAATATGAAGGCAAACCCACTTTCCTTTCAGTATTTTGCTGCAATTGGCAGAAACAAGCATATTTGCTCATTCGGCCTGAAAATGCTTTTAAGCGCATAAAAACTTACACTCTTGATTTCTGGCTAAATAAAATCTGTTGCAATGATATTTCCATGCTGAACTGAGTTGTTCTGGGTCAAATATGAAGGCAAACCCACTTTCCTTTCAGTATTTTGATGCAATTGGCAGAAACAAGCATATTTGCTCATTCGGCCTAAAAATGCTTTTAAGCGCATAAAAACTTACACTCTTGATTTCTGGCTAAATAAAAGCTGTTGCAATGATATTTCCATGCTGAACTGAGTTGTTCTGGGTCAAATATGAAGGCAAACCCACTTTCCTTTCAGTATTTTGCTGCAATAGGCAGAAATCAGCTCATTCGGCCTGAAAATGCTTTTAAGCGCATAAAAACTTACACTCTTGATTTCTGGCTAAATAAAAGCTGTTGCAATGATATTTCCATGCTGAACTGAGTTGTTCTGGGTCAAATATGAAGGCAAACCCACTTTCCTTTCAGTATTTTGCTGCAATTGGCAGAAACAAGCATATTTGCTCATTCGGCCTGAAAATGCTTTTAAGCGCATAAAAACTTACACTCTTGATTTCTGGCTAAATAAAAGCTGTTGCAATGATATTTCCATGCTGAACTGAGTTGTTCTGGGTCAAATATGAAGGCAAACCCACTTTCCTTTCAGTATTTTGCTGCAATTGGCAGAAACAAGCATATTTGCTCATTCGGCCTGAAAATGCTTTTAAGCGCATAAAAACTTACAGTCTTGATTTCTGGCTAAATAAAAGCTGTTGCAATGATATTTCCATGCTGAACTGAGTTGTTCTGGGTCAAATATGAAGGCAAACCCACTTTCCTTTCAGTATTTTGCTGCAATTGGCAGAAACAAGCATATTTGCTCATTCGGCCTGAAAATGCTTTTAAGCGCATAAAAACTTACACTCTTGATTTCTGGCTAAATAAAAGCTGTTGCAATGATATTTCCATGCTGAACTGAGTTGTTCTGGGTCAAATATGAAGGCAAACCCACTTTCCTTTCAGTATTTTGCTGCAATTGGCAGAAACAAGCATATTTGCTCATTCGGCCTGAAAATGCTTTTAAGCGCATAAAAACTTACACTCTTGATTTCTGGCTAAATAAAAGCTGTTGCAATGATATTTCCATGCTGAACTGAGTTGTTCTGGGTCGAATATGAAGGCAAACCCACTTTCCTTTCAGTATTTTGCTGCAATTGGCAGAAACAAGCATATTTGCTCATTCGGCCTGAAAATGCTTTTAAGCGCTTAAAAACTTACACTCTTGATTTCTGGCTAAATAAAAGCTGTTGCAATGATATTTCCATGCTGAACTGAGTTGTTCTGGGTCAAATATGAAGGCAAACCCACTTTCCTTTCAGTATTTTGCTGCAATTGGCAGAAACAAGCATATTTGCTCATTCGGCCTGAAAATGCTTTTAAGCGCATAAAAACTTACACTCTTGATTTCTGGCTAAATAAAGGCTGTTGCAATGATATTTCCATGCTGAACTGAGTTGTTCTGGGTCAAATATGAAGGCAAACCCACTTTCCTTTCAGTATTTTGATGCAATTGGCAGAAACAAGCATATTTGCTCATTCGGCCTAAAAATGCTTTTAAGCGCATAAAAACTTACACTCTTGATTTCTGGCTAAATAAAAGCTGTTGCAATGATATTTCCATGCTGAACTGAGTTGTTCTGGGTCAAATATGAAGGCAAACCCACTTTCCTTTCAGTATTTTGCTGCAATTGGCAGAAACAAGCATATTTGCTCATTCGGCCTGAAAATGCTTTTAAGCGCTTAAAAACTTACACTCTTGATTTCTGGCTAAATAAAAGCTGTTGCAATGATATTTCCATGCTGAACTGAGTTGTTCTGTGTCAAATATGAAGGCAAACCCACTTTCCTTTCAGTATTTTGCTGCACCTGGCAGAAACAAGCATGTTTGCTCATTCGGCCTGAAAATGCTTTTCGGCGCATAAAAACTTACACTCTTGATTTCTGGCTAAATAAAAGCTGTTGCAATGATATTTCCATGCTGAACTGAGTTGTTCTGGGTCAAATATGAAGGCAAACCCACTTTCCTTTCAGTATTTTGCTGCAATTGGCAGAAACAAGCATATTTGCTCATTCGGCCTGAAAATGCTTTTAAGCGCATAAAAACTTACACTCTTGATTTCTGGCTAAATAAAAGCTGTTGCAATGATATTTCCATGCTGAACTGAGTTGTTCTGGGTCAAATATGAAGGCAAACCCACTTTCCTTTCAGTATTTTGCTGCAATTGGCAGAAACAAGCATATTTGCTCATTCGGCCTGAAAATGCTTTTCAGCGCATAAAAACTTACACTCTTGATTTCTGGCTAAATAAAAGCTGTTGCAATGATATTTCCATGCTGAACTGAGTTGTTCTGGGTCAAATATGAAGGCAAACCCACTTTCCTTTCAGTATTTTGCTGCAATTGGCAGAAACAAGCATATTTGCTCATTCGGCCTGAAAATGCTTTTAAGCGCATAAAAACTTACACTCTTGATTTCTGGCTAAATAAAAGCTGTTGCAATGATATTTCCATGCTGAACTGAGTTGTTCTGGGTCAAATATGAAGGCAAACCCACTTTCCTTTCAGTATTTTGCTGCAATTGGCAGAAACAAGCATATTTGCTCATTCGGCCTGAAAATGCTTTTCAGCGCATAAAAACTTACACTCTTGATTTCTGGCTAAATAAAAGCTGTTGCAATGATATTTCCATGCTGAACTGAGTTGTTCTGTGTCAAATATGAAGGCAAACCCACTTTGCTTTCAGTATTTTGCTGCACCTGGCAGAAACAAGCATTTTTGCTCATTCGGCCTGAAAATGCTTTTAAGCGCATAAAAACTTACACTCTTGATTTCTGGCTAAATAAAGGCTGTTGCAATGATATTTCCATGCTGAACTGAGTTGTTCTGTGTCAAATATGAAGGCAAACCCACTTTCCTTTCAGTATTTTGCTGCACCTGGCAGAAACAAGCATGTTTGCTCATTCGGCCTGAAAATGCTTTTCGGCGCATAAAAACTTACACTCTTGATTTCTGGCTAAATAAAAGCTGTTGCAATGATATTTCCATGCTGAACTGAGTTGTTCTGGGTCAAATATGAAGGCAAACCCACTTTCCTTTCAGTATTTTGCTGCAATTGGCAGAAACAAGCATGTTTGCTCATTCGGCCTGAAAATGCTTTTTAGCGCATACAAACTTACACTCTTGATTTCTGGCTAAATAAAAGCTGTTGCAATGATATTTCCATGCTGAACTGAGTTGTTCTGTGTCAAATATGAAGGCAAACCCACTTTCCTTTCAGTATTTTGCTGCACCTGGCAGAAACAAGCATTTTTGCTCATTCGGCCTGAAAATGCTTTTAAGCGCATAAAAACTTACACTCTTGATTTCTGGCTAAATAAAGGCTGTTGCAATGATATTTCCATGCTGAACTGAGTTGTTCTGTGTCAAATATGAAGGCAAACCCACTTTCCTTTCAGTATTTTGCTGCACCTGGCTGAAACAAGCATGTTTGCTCATTCGGCCTGAAAATGCTTTTAAGTGCATAAAAACTTACACTCTTGATTTCTGGCTAAATAAAAGCTGTTGCAATGATATTTCCATGCTGAACTGAGTTGTTCTGGGTCAAATATGAAGGCAAACCCACTTTCCTTTCAGTATTTTGCTGCAATTGGCAGAAACAAGCATATTTGCTCATTCGGCCTGAAAATGCTTTTAAGCGCATAAAAACTTACACTCTTGATTTCTGGCTAAATAAAAGCTGTTGCAATGATATTTCCATGCTTAACTGAGTTGTTCTGGGTCAAATATGAAGGCAAACCCACTTTCCTTTCAGTATTTTGCTGCAATTGGCAGAAACAAGCATGTTTGCTCATTCGGCCTGAAAATGCTTTTCAGCGCATAAAAACTTACACTCTTGATTTCTCGCTAAATAAAAGCTGTTGCAATGATATTTCCATGCTGAACTGAGTTGTTCTGGGTCAAATATGAAGGCAAACCCACTTTCCTTTCAGTATTTTGCTGCACCTGGCAGAAACAAGCATGTTTGCTCATTCGGCCTGAAAATGCTTTTCGGCGCATAAAAACTTACACTCTTGATTTCTGGCTAAATAAAAGCTGTTGCAATGAAATTTCCATGCTGAACTGAGTTGTTCTGTGTCAAATATGAAGGCAAACCCACTTTCCTTTCAGTATTTTGCTGCAATTGGCAGATATCAGCTCATTTGGCCTGAAAATGCTTTTAAGCACATAAAAACTTACACTCTTGATTTCTGGCTAAATAAAAGCTGTTGCAATGATATTTCCATGCTGAACTGAGTTGTTCTGGGTCAAATATGAAGGCAAACCCACTTTCCTTTCAGTATTTTGCTGCAATTGGCAGAAACAAGCATATTTGCTCATTCGGCCTGAAAATGCTTTTAAGCGCATAAAAACTCACACTCTTGATTTCTGGCTAAATAAAAGCTGTTGCAATGATATTTCCATGCTGAACTGAGTTGTTCTGGGTCAAATATGAAGGCAAACCCACTTTCTTTCAGTATTTTGCTGCAATTGGCAGAAACAAGCATATTTGCTCATTCGGCCTGAAAATGCTTTTAAGCGCATAAAAACTTACACTCTTGATTTCTGGCTAAATAAAAGCTGTTGCAATGATATTTCCATGCTGAACTGAGTTGTTCTGGGTCAAATATGAAGGCAAACCCACTTTCCTTTCAGTATTTTGCTGCAATTGGCAGAAACAAGCATATTTGCTCATTCGGCCTGAAAATGCTTTTAAGCGCATAAAAACTTACACTCTTGATTTCTGGCTAAATAAAAGCTGTTGCAATGATATTTCCATGCTTAACTGAGTTGTTCTGGGTCAAATATGAAGGCAAACCCACTTTCCTTTCAGTATTTTGCTGCAATTGGCAGAAACAAGCATGTTTGCTCATTCGGCCTGAAAATGCTTTTCAGCGCATAAAAACTTACACTCTTGATTTCTGGCTAAATAAAAGCTGTTGCAATGATATTTCCATGCTGAACTGAGTTGTTCTGTGTCAAATATGAAGGCAAACCCACTTTCCTTTCAGTATTTTGCTGCACCTGGCAGAAACAAGCATGTTTGCTCATTCGGCCTGAAAATGCTTTTCGGCGCATAAAAACTTACACTCTTGATTTCTGGCTAAATAAAAGCTGTTGCAATGATATTTCCATGCTGAACTGAGTTGTTCTGGGTCAAATATGAAGGCAAACCCACTTTCCTTTCAGTATTTTGCTGCACCTGGCAGAAACAAGCATGTTTGCTCATTCGGCCTGAAAATGCTTTTCGGCGCATAAAAACTTACACTCTTGATTTCTGGCTAAATAAAAGCTGTTGCAATGAAATTTCCATGCTGAACTGAGTTGTTCTGTGTCAAATATGAAGGCAAACCCACTTTCCTTTCAGTATTTTGCTGCAATTGGCAGATATCAGCTCATTTGGCCTGAAAATGCTTTTAAGCACATAAAAACTTACACTCTTGATTTCTGGCTAAATAAAAGCTGTTGCAATGATATTTCCATGCTGAACTGAGTTGTTCTGGGTCAAATATGAAGGCAAACCCACTTTCCTTTCAGTATTTTGCTGCAATTGGCAGAAACAAGCATATTTGCTCATTCGGCCTGAAAATGCTTTTAAGCGCATAAAAACTTACACTCTTGATTTCTGGCTAAATAAAAGCTGTTGCAATGATATTTCCATGCTGAACTGAGTTGTTCTGGGTCAAATATGAAGGCAAACCCACTTTCCTTTCAGTATTTTGCTGCAATTGGCAGAAACAAGCATATTTGCTCATTCGGCCTGAAAATGCTTTTAAGCGCATAAAAACTTACACTCTTGATTTCTGGCTAAATAAAAGCTGTTGCAATGATATTTCCATGCTGAACTGAGTTGTTCTGGGTCAAATATGAAGGCAAACCCACTTTCCTTTCAGTATTTTGCTGCAATTGGCAGAAATCAGCTCATTCGGCCTGAAAATGCTTTTAAGCACATAAAAACTTACACTCTTGATTTCTGGCTAAATAAAAGCTGTTGCAATGATATTTCCATGCTGAACTGAGTTGTTCTGGGTCAAATATGAAGGCAAACCCACTTTCCTTTCAGTATTTTGCTGCAATTGGCAGAAACAAGCATATTTGCTCATTCGGCCTGAAAATGCTTTTAAGCGCATAAAAACTTACACTCTTGATTTCTGGCTAAATAAAAGCTGTTGCAATGATATTTCCATGCTGAACTGAGTTGTTCTGGGTCGAATATGAAGGCAAACCCACTTTCCTTTCAGTATTTTGCTGCAATTGGCAGAAATCAGCTCATTCGGCCTGAAAATGCTTTTAAGCGCATAAAAACTTACACTCTTGATTTCTGGCTAAATAAAAGCTGTTGCAATGATATTTCCATGCTGAACTGAGTTGTTCTGGGTCAAATATGAAGGCAAACCCACTTTCCTTTCAGTATTTTGCTGCAATTGGCAGAAACAAGCATATTTGCTCATTCGGCCTGAAAATGCTTTTCGGCGCATAAAAACTTACACTCTTGATTTCTGGCTAAATAAAAGCTGTTGCAATGATATTTCCATGCTGAACTGAGTTGTTCTGGGTCAAATATGAAGGCAAACCCACTTTCCTTTCAGTATTTTGCTGCAATTGGCAGAAACAAGCATATTTGCTCATTCGGCCTGAAAATGCTTTTAAGCGCATAAAAACTTACACTCTTGATTTCTGGCTAAATAAAAGCTGTTGCAATGATATTTCCATGCTGAACTGAGTTGTTCTGGGTCAAATATGAAGGCAAACCCACTTTGCTTTCAGTATTTTGCTGCAATTGGCAGAAATCAGCTCATTTGGCCTGAAAATGCTTTTAAGCACATAAAAACTTACACTCTTGATTTCTGGCTAAATAAAAGCTGTTGCAATGATATTTCCATGCTGAACTGAGTTGTTCTGGGTCAAATATGAAGGCAAACCCACTTTCCTTTCAGTATTTTGCTGCAATTGGCAGAAACAAGCATATTTGCTCATTCGGCCTGAAAATGCTTTTAAGCGCATAAAAACTTACACTCTTGATTTCTGGCTAAATAAAAGCTGTTGCAATGATATTTCCATGCTGAACTGAGTTGTTCTGGGTCAAATATGAAGGCAAACCCACTTTCCTTTCAGTATTTTGCTGCAATTGGCAGAAACAAGCATATTTGCTCATTCGGCCTGAAAATGCTTTTAAGCGCATAAAAACTTACAGTCTTGATTTCTGGCTAAATAAAAGCTGTTGCAATGATATTTCCATGCTGAACTGAGTTGTTCTGGGTCAAATATGAAGGCAAACCCACTTTCCTTTCAGTATTTTGCTGCAATTGGCAGAAACAAGCATATTTGCTCATTCGGCCTGAAAATGCTTTTAAGCGCATAAAAACTTACACTCTTGATTTCTGGCTAAATAAAAGCTGTTGCAATGATATTTCCATGCTGAACTGAGTTGTTCTGGGTCAAATATGAAGGCAAACCCACTTTCCTTTCAGTATTTTGCTGCAATTGGCAGAAACAAGCATATTTGCTCATTCGGCCTGAAAATGCTTTTAAGCGCATAAAAACTTACACTCTTGATTTCTGGCTAAATAAAAGCTGTTGCAATGATATTTCCATGCTGAACTGAGTTGTTCTGGGTCAAATATGAAGGCAAACCCACTTTCCTTTCAGTATTTTGCTGCAATTGGCAGAAACAAGCATATTTGCTCCTTCGGCCTGAAAATGCTTTTAAGCGCATAAAAACTTACACTCTTGATTTCTGGCTAAATAAAAGCTGTTGCAATGATATTTCCATGCTGAACTGAGTTGTTCTGGGTCAAATATGAAGGCAAACCCACTTTCCTTTCAGTATTTTGCTGCAATTGGCAGAAACAAGCATATTTGCTCATTCGGCCTGAAAATGCTTTTAAGCGCATAAAAACGTACACTCTTGATTTCTGGCTAAATAAAAGCTGTTGCAATGATATTTCCATGCTGAACTGAGTTGTTCTGGGTCAAATATGAAGGCAAACCCACTTTCCTTTCAGTATTTTGCTGCAATTGGCAGAAACAAGCATATTTGCTCATTCGGCCTGAAAATGCTTTTAAGCGCATAAAAACTTACACTCTTGATTTCTGGCTAAATAAAAGCTGTTGCAATGATATTTCCATGCTGAACTGAGTTGTTCTGGGTCAAATATGAAGGCAAACCCACTTTCCTTTCAGTATTTTGCTGCACCTGGCAGAAACAAGCATATTTGCCATTCGGCCTGAAAATGCTTTTAAGCGCATAAAAACTTACACTCTTGATTTCTGGCTAAATAAAGGCTGTTGCAATGATATTTCCATGCTGAACTGAGTTGTTCTGAGTCGAATATGAAGGCAAACCCACTTTCCTTTCAGTATTTTGCTGCAATTGGCAGAAACAAGCATATTTGCTCATTCGGCCTGAAAATGCTTTTAAGCGCATAAAAACTTACACTCTTGATTTCTGGCTAAATAAAAGCTGTTGCAATGATATTTCCATGCTGAACTGAGTTGTTCTGGGTCAAATATGAAGGCAAACCCACTTTCCTTTCAGTATTTTGCTGCAATTGGCAGAAACAAGCATATTTGCTCATTCGGCCTGAAAATGCTTTTAAGCGCATAAAAACTTACACTCTTGATTTCTGGCTAAATAAAAGCTGTTGCAATGATATTTCCATGCTGAACTGAGTTGTTCTGGGTCAAATATGAAGGCAAACCCACTTTCTTTCAGTATTTTGCTGCAATTGGCAGAAACAAGCATATTTGCTCATTCGGCCTGAAAATGCTTTTAAGCGCATAAAAACTTACACTCTTGATTTCTGGCTAAATAAAAGCTGTTGCAATGATATTTCCATGCTGAACTGAGTTGTTCTGGGTCAAATATGAAGGCAAACCTACTTTCCTTTCAGTATTTTGCTGCAATTGGCAGAAACAAGCATATTTGCTCATTCGGCCTGAAAATGCTTTTAAGCGCATAAAAACTTACACTCTTGATTTCTGGCTAAATAAAAGCTGTTGCAATGATATTTCCATGCTGAACTGAGTTGTTCTGGGTCAAATATGAAGGCAAACCCACTTTCCTTTCAGTATTTTGCTGCAATTGGCAGAAACAAGCATGTTTGCTCATTCGGCCTGAAAATGCTTTTCAGCGCATAAAAACTTACACTCTTGATTTCTCGCTAAATAAAAGCTGTTGCAATGATATTTCCATGCTGAACTGAGTTGTTCTGTGTCAAATATGAAGGCAAACCCACTTTCCTTTCAGTATTTTGCTGCACCTGGCAGAAACAAGCATGTTTGCTCATTCGGCCTGAAAATGCTTTTCGGCGCATAAAAACTTACACTCTTGATTTCTGGCTAAATAAAAGCTGTTGCAATGATATTTCCATGCTGAACTGAGTTGTTCTGGGTCAAATATGAAGGCAAACCCACTTTCCTTTCAGTATTTTGCTGCACCTGGCAGAAACAAGCATGTTTGCTCATTCGGCCTGAAAATGCTTTTCGGCGCATAAAAACTTACACTCTTGATTTCTGGCTAAATAAAAGCTGTTGCAATGAAATTTCCATGCTGAACTGAGTTGTTCTGTGTCAAATATGAAGGCAAACCCACTTTCCTTTCAGTATTTTGCTGCAATTGGCAGATATCAGCTCATTTGGCCTGAAAATGCTTTTAAGCACATAAAAACTTACACTCTTGATTTCTGGCTAAATAAAAGCTGTTGCAATGATATTTCCATGCTGAACTGAGTTGTTCTGGGTCAAATATGAAGGCAAACCCACTTTCCTTTCAGTATTTTGCTGCAATTGGCAGAAACAAGCATATTTGCTCATTCGGCCTGAAAATGCTTTTAAGCGCATAAAAACTTACACTCTTGATTTCTGGCTAAATAAAAGCTGTTGCAATGATATTTCCATGCTGAACTGAGTTGTTCTGGGTCAAATATGAAGGCAAACCCACTTTCCTTTCAGTATTTTGCTGCAATTGGCAGAAATCAGCTCATTCGGCCTGAAAATGCTTTTAAGCGCATAAAAACTTACACTCTTGATTTCTGGCTAAATAAAAGCTGTTGCAATGATATTTCCATGCTGAACTGAGTTGTTCTGGGTCAAATATGAAGGCAAACCCACTTTCCTTTCAGTATTTTGCTGCAATTGGCAGAAACAAGCATATTTGCTCATTCGGCCTGAAAATGCTTTTAAGCACATAAAAACTTACACTCTTGATTTCTGGCTAAATAAAAGCTGTTGCAATGATATTTCCATGCTGAACTGAGTTGTTCTGGGTCAAATATGAAGGCAAACCCACTTTCCTTTCAGTATTTTGCTGCAATTGGCAGAAATCAGCTCATTCGGCCTGAAAATGCTTTTAAGCGCATAAAAACTTACACTCTTGATTTCTGGCTAAATAAAAGCTGTTGCAATGATATTTCCATGCTGAACTGAGTTGTTCTGGGTCAAATATGAAGGCAAACCCACTTTCCTTTCAGTATTTTGCTGCAATTGGCAGAAACAAGCATATTTGCTCATTCGGCCTGAAAATGCTTTTCGGCGCATAAAAACTTACACTCTTGATTTCTGGCTAAATAAAAGCTGTTGCAATGATATTTCCATGCTGAACTGAGTTGTTCTGGGTCAAATATGAAGGCAAACCCACTTTCCTTTCAGTATTTTGCTGCAATTGGCAGAAACAAGCATATTTGCTCATTCGGCCTGAAAATGCTTTTAAGCGCATAAAAACTTACACTCTTGATTTCTGGCTAAATAAAAGCTGTTGCAATGATATTTCCATGCTGAACTGAGTTGTTCTGGGTCAAATATGAAGGCAAACCCACTTTGCTTTCAGTATTTTGCTGCAATTGGCAGAAACAAGCATATTTGCTCATTCGGCCTGAAAATGCTTTTAAGCGCATAAAAACTTACAGTCTTGATTTCTGGCTAAATAAAAGCTGTTGCAATGATATTTCCATGCTGAACTGAGTTGTTCTGGGTCAAATATGAAGGCAAACCCACTTTCCTTTCAGTATTTTGCTGCAATTGGCAGAAACAAGCATATTTGCTCATTCGGCCTGAAAATGCTTTTAAGCGCATAAAAACTTACACTCTTGATTTCTGGCTAAATAAAAGCTGTTGCAATGATATTTCCATGCTGAACTGAGTTGTTCTGGGTCAAATATGAAGGCAAACCCACTTTCCTTTCAGTATTTTGCTGCAATTGGCAGAAACAAGCATATTTGCTCATTCGGCCTGAAAATGCTTTTAAGCGCATAAAAACTTACACTCTTGATTTCTGGCTAAATAAAAGCTGTTGCAATGATATTTCCATGCTGAACTGAGTTGTTCTGGGTCGAATATGAAGGCAAACCCACTTTCCTTTCAGTATTTTGCTGCAATTGGCAGAAACAAGCATATTTGCTCATTCGGCCTGAAAATGCTTTTAAGCGCTTAAAAACTTACACTCTTGATTTCTGGCTAAATAAAAGCTGTTGCAATGATATTTCCATGCTGAACTGAGTTGTTCTGTGTCAAATATGAAGGCAAACCCACTTTCCTTTCAGTATTTTGCTGCACCTGGCAGAAACAAGCATGTTTGCTCATTCGGCCTGAAAATGCTTTTCGGCGCATAAAAACTTACACTCTTGATTTCTGGCTAAATAAAAGCTGTTGCAATGATATTTCCATGCTGAACTGAGTTGTTCTGGGTCAAATATGAAGGCAAACCCACTTTCCTTTCAGTATTTTGCTGCAATTGGCAGAAACAAGCATATTTGCTCATTCGGCCTGAAAATGCTTTTAAGCGCATAAAAACGTACACTCTTGATTTCTGGTTAAATAAAAGCTGTTGCAATGATATTTCCATGCTGAACTGAGTTGTTCTGGGTCAAATATGAAGGCAAACCCACTTTCCTTTCAGTATTTTGCTGCAATTGGCAGAAACAAGCATATTTGCTCATTCGGCCTGAAAATGCTTTTAAGCACATAAAAACTTACACTCTTGATTTCTGGCTAAATAAAAGCTGTTGCAATGATATTTCCATGCTGAACTGAGTTGTTCTGGGTCAAATATGAAGGTAAACCCACTTTCCTTTCAGTATTTTGCTGCACCTGGCAGAAACAAGCATTTTTGCTCATTCGGCCTGAAAATGCTTTTAAGCGCATAAAAACTTACACTCTTGATTTCTGGCTAAATAAAGGCTGTTGCAATGATATTTCCATGCTGAACTGAGTTGTTCTGTGTCAAATATGAAGGCAAACCCACTTTCCTTTCAGTATTTTGCTGCACCTGGCAGAAACAAGCATGTTTGCTCATTCGGCCTGAAAATGCTTTTCGGCGCATAAAAACTTACACTCTTGATTTCTGGCTAAATAAAAGCTGTTGCAATGATATTTCCATGCTGAACTGAGTTGTTCTGGGTCAAATATGAAGGCAAACCCACTTTCCTTTCAGTATTTTGCTGCAATTGGCAGAAATCAGCTCATTTGGCCTGAAAATGCTTTTAAGCGCATAAAAACTTACACTCTTGATTTCTGGCTAAATAAAAGCTGTTGCAATGATATTTCCATGCTGAACTGAGTTGTTCTGGGTCAAATATGAAGGCAAACCCACTTTCCTTTCAGTATTTTGCTGCAATTGGCAGAAATCAGCTCATTTGGCCTGAAAATGCTTTTAAGCACATAAAAACTTACACTCTTGATTTCTGGCTAAATAAAAGCTGTTGCAATGATATTTCCATGCTGAACTGAGTTGTTCTGGGTCAAATATGAAGGCAAACCCACTTTCCTTTCAGTATTTTGCTGCAATTGGCAGAAATCAGCTCATTTGGCCTGAAAATGCTTTTAAGCACATGAAAAATTACACTCTTTATTTCTGGCTAAATAAAAGCTGTTGCAATGATATTTCCATGCTGAACTGAGTTGTTCTGGGTCAAATATGAAGGCAAACCCACTTTCCTTTCAGTATTTTGCTGCAATTGGCAGAAACAAGCATGTTTGCTCATTCGGCCTGAAAATGCTTTTTAGCGCATAAAAACTTACACTCTTGATTTCTGGCTAAATAAAAGCTGTTGCAATGATATTTCCATGCTGAACTGAGTTGTTCTGTGTCAAATATGAAGGCAAACCCACTTTCCTTTCAGTATTTTGCTGCACCTGGCAGAAACAAGCATTTTTGCTCATTCGGCCTGAAAATGCTTTTAAGCGCATAAAAACTTACACTCTTGATTTCTGGCTAAATAAAGGCTGTTGCAATGATATTTCCATGCTGAACTGAGTTGTTCTGTGTCAAATATGAAGGCAAACCCACTTTCCTTTCAGTATTTTGCTGCACCTGGCTGAAACAAGCATGTTTGCTCATTCGGCCTGAAAATGCTTTTAAGTGCATAAAAACTTACACTCTTGATTTCTGGCTAAATAAAAGCTGTTGCAATGATATTTCCATGCTGAACTGAGTTGTTCTGGGTCAAATATGAAGGCAAACCCACTTTCCTTTCAGTATTTTGCTGCAATTGGCAGAAACAAGCATATTTGCTCATTCGGCCTGAAAATGCTTTTAAGCGCATAAAAACTTACACTCTTGATTTCTGGCTAAATAAAAGCTGTTGCAATGATATTTCCATGCTTAACTGAGTTGTTCTGGGTCAAATATGAAGGCAAACCCACTTTCCTTTCAGTATTTTGCTGCAATTGGCAGAAACAAGCATGTTTGCTCATTCGGCCTGAAAATGCTTTTCAGCGCATAAAAACTTACACTCTTGATTTCTCGCTAAATAAAAGCTGTTGCAATGATATTTCCATGCTGAACTGAGTTGTTCTGTGTCAAATATGAAGGCAAACCCACTTTCCTTTCAGTATTTTGCTGCACCTGGCAGAAACAAGCATGTTTGCTCATTCGGCCTGAAAATGCTTTTCGGCGCATAAAAACTTACACTCTTGATTTCTGGCTAAATAAAAGCTGTTGCAATGATATTTCCATGCTGAACTGAGTTGTTCTGGGTCAAATATGAAGGCAAACCCACTTTCCTTTCGGTATTTTGCTGCACCTGGCAGAAACAAGCATGTTTGCTCATTCGGTCTGAAAATGCTTTTCGGCGCATAAAAACTTACACTCTTGATTTCTGGCTAAATAAAAGCTGTTGCAATGAAATTTCCATGCTGAACTGAGTTGTTCTGTGTCAAATATGAAGGCAAACCCACTTTCCTTTCAGTATTTTGCTGCAATTGGCAGATATCAGCTCATTTGGCCTGAAAATGCTTTTAAGCACATAAAAACTTACACTCTTGATTTCTGGCTAAATAAAAGCTGTTGCAATGATATTTCCATGCTGAACTGAGTTGTTCTGGGTCAAATATGAAGGCAAACCCACTTTCCTTTCAGTATTTTGCTGCAATTGGCAGAAACAAGCATATTTGCTCATTCGGCCTGAAAATGCTTTTAAGCGCATAAAAACTTACACTCTTGATTTCTGGCTAAATAAAAGCTGTTGCAATGATATTTCCATGCTGAACTGAGTTGTTCTGGGTCAAATATGAAGGCAAACCCACTTTCCTTTCAGTATTTTGCTGCAATTGGCAGAAACAAGCATATTTGCTCATTCGGCCTGAAAATGCTTTTAAGCGCATAAAAACTTACACTCTTGATTTCTGGCTAAATACAAGCTGTTGCAATGATATTTCCATGCTGAACTGAGTTGTTCTGGGTCATATATGAAGGCAAACCCACTTTCCTTTCAGTATTTTGCTGCAATTGGCAGAAACAAGCATATTTGCTCATTCGGCCTGAAAATGCTTTTAAGCGCATAAAAACTTACACTCTTGATTTCTGGCTAAATAAAAGCTGTTGCAATGATATTTCCATGCTGAACTGAGTTGTTCTGGGTCAAATATGAAGGCAAACCCACTTTCTTTCAGTATTTTGCTGCAATTGGCAGAAACAAGCATATTTGCTCATTCGGCTTGAAAATGCTTTTAAGCGCATAAAAACTTACACTCTTGATTTCTGACTAAATAAAAGCTGTTGCAATGATATTTCCATGCTGAACTGAGTTGTTCTGGGTCAAATATGAAGGCAAACCCACTTTCCTTTCAGTATTTTGCTGCAATTGGCAGAAATCAGCTCATTTGGCCTGAAAATGCTTTTAAGCACATAAAAACTTACACTCTTGATTTCTGGCTAAATAAAAGCTGTTGCAATGATATTTCCATGCTGAACTGAGTTGTTCTGGGTCAAATATGAAGGCAAACCCACTTTCCTTTCAGTATTTTGCTGCAATTGGCAGAAACAAACATATTTGCTCATTCGGCCTGAAAATGCTTTTAAGCGCATAAAAACTTACACTCTTGATTTCTGGCTAAATAAAAGCTGTTGCAATGATATTTCCATGCTGAACTGAGTTGTTCTGGGT
Source organism: Channa argus (assembly GCF_033026475.1). Classification (NCBI taxonomy): domain Eukaryota; kingdom Metazoa; phylum Chordata; class Actinopteri; order Anabantiformes; family Channidae; genus Channa; species Channa argus. Next base: position 208,828 of record NW_027125270.1, on the reverse strand, counting down.
CAAATATGAAGGCAAACCCACTTTCCTTTCAGTATTTTGCTGCACCTGGCAGAAACAAGCATATTTGCCATTCGGCCTGAAAATGCTTTTAAGCGCATAAAAACTTACACTCTTGATTTCTGGCTAAATAAAGGCTGTTGCAATGATATTTCCATGCTGAACTGAGTTGTTCTGAGTCGAATATGAAGGCAAACCCACTTTCCTTTCAGTATTTTGCTGCAATTGGCAGAAATCAGCTCATTTGGCCTGAAAATGCTTTTAAGCACATAAAAACTTACACTCTTGATTTCTGGCTAAATAAAAGTTGTTGCAATGATAATTCCATGCTGAACTGAGTTGTTCTGGGTCAAATATGAAGGCAAACCCACTTTCCTTTCAGTATTTTGCTGCAATTGGCAGAAACAAGCATATTTGCTCATTCGGCCTGAAAATGCTTTTAAGCGCATAAAAACTTACACTCTTGATTTCTGGCTAAATAAAAGCTGTTGCAATGATATTTCCATGCTGAACTGAGTTGTTCTGGGTCAAATATGAAGGCAAACCCACTTTCCTTTCAGTATTTTGCTGCAATTGGCAGAAACAAGCATGTTTGCTCATTCGGCCTGAAAATGCTTTTCAGCGCATAAAAACTTACACTCTTGATTTCTCGCTAAATAAAAGCTGTTGCAATGATATTTCCATGCTGAACTGAGTTGTTCTGTGTCAAATATGAAGGCAAACCCACTTTCCTTTCAGTATTTTGCTGCACCTGGCAGAAACAAGCATGTTTGCTCATTCGGCCTGAAAATGCTTTTCGGCGCATAAAAACTTACACTCTTGATTTCTGGCTAAATAAAAGCTGTTGCAATGATATTTCCATGCTGAACTGAGTTGTTCTGTGTCAAATATGAAGGCAAACCCACTTTCCTTTCAGTATTTTGCTGCACCTGGCAGAAACAAGCATGTTTGCTCATTCGGCCTGAAAATGCTTTTCGGCGCATAAAAACTTACACTCTTGATTTCTGGCTAAATAAAAGCTGTTGCAATGAAATTTCCATGCTGAACTGAGTTGTTCTGTGTCAAATATGAAGGCAAACCCACTTTCCTTTCAGTATTTTGCTGCAATTGGCAGATATCAGCTCATTTGGCCTGAAAATGCTTTTAAGCACATAAAAACTTACACTCTTGATTTCTGGCTAAATAAAAGCTGTTGCAATGATATTTCCATGCTGAACTGAGTTGTTCTGGGTCAAATATGAAGGCAAACCCACTTTCCTTTCAGTATTTTGCTGCAATTGGCAGAAACAAGCATATTTGCTCATTCGGCCTGAAAATGCTTTTAAGCGCATAAAAACTTACACTCTTGATTTCTGGCTAAATAAAAGCTGTTGCAATGATATTTCCATGCTGAACTGAGTTGTTCTGGGTCAAATATGAAGGCAAACCCACTTTCCTTTCAGTATTTTGCTGCACCTGGCAGAAACAAGCATGTTTGCTCATTCGGCCTGAAAATGCTTTTCGGCGCATAAAAACTTACACTCTTGATTTCTGGCTAAATAAAAGCTGTTGCAATGATATTTCCATGCTGAACTGAGTTGTTCTGGGTCAAATATGAAGGCAAACCCACTTTCCTTTCAGTATTTTGCTGCAATTGGCAGAAACAAGCATATTTGCTCATTCGGCCTGAAAATGCTTTTAAGCGCATAAAAACGTACACTCTTGATTTCTGGCTAAATAAAAGCTGTTGCAATGATATTTCCATGCTGAACTGAGTTGTTCTGGGTCAAATATGAAGGCAAACCCACTTTCCTTTCAGTATTTTGCTGCAATTGGCAGAAACAAGCATATTTGCTCATTCGGCCTGAAAATGCTTTTAAGCGCATAAAAACTTACACTCTTGATTTCTGGCTAAATAAAAGCTGTTGCAATGATATTTCCATGCTGAACTGAGTTGTTCTGGGTCAAATATGAAGGCAAACCCACTTTCCTTTCAGTATTTTGCTGCACCTGGCAGAAACAAGCATTTTTGCTCATTCGGCCTGAAAATGCTTTTAAGCGCATAAAAACTTACACTCTTGATTTCTGGCTAAATAAAGGCTGTTGCAATGATATTTCCATGCTGAACTGAGTTGTTCTGTGTCAAATATGAAGGCAAACCCACTTTCCTTTCAGTATTTTGCTGCACCTGGCAGAAACAAGCATGTTTGCTCATTCGGCCTGAAAATGCTTTTCGGCGCATAAAAACTTACACTCTTGATTTCTGGCTAAATAAAAGCTGTTGCAATGATATTTCCATGCTGAACTGAGTTGTTCTGGGTCAAATATGAAGGCAAACCCACTTTCCTTTCAGTATTTTGCTGCAATTGGCAGAAATCAGCTCATTTGGCCTGAAAATGCTTTTAAGCGCATAAAAACTTACACTCTTGATTTCTGGCTAAATAAAAGCTGTTGCAATGATATTTCCATGCTGAACTGAGTTGTTCTGGGTCAAATATGAAGGCAAACCCACTTTCCTTTCAGTATTTTGCTGCAATTGGCAGAAACAAGCATGTTTGCTCATTCGGCCTGAAAATGCTTTTTAGCGCATAAAAACTTACACTCTTGATTTCTGGCTAAATAAAAGCTGTTGCAATGATATTTCCATGCTGAACTGAGTTGTTCTGTGTCAAATATGAAGGCAAACCCACTTTCCTTTCAGTATTTTGCTGCACCTGGCAGAAACAAGCATTTTTGCTCATTCGGCCTGAAAATGCTTTTAAGCGCATAAAAACTTACACTCTTGATTTCTGGCTAAATAAAGGCTGTTGCAATGATATTTCCATGCTGAACTGAGTTGTTCTGTGTCAAATATGAAGGCAAACCCACTTTCCTTTCAGTATTTTGCTGCACCTGGCTGAAACAAGCATGTTTGCTCATTCGGCCTGAAAATGCTTTTAAGTGCATAAAAACTTACACTCTTGATTTCTGGCTAAATAAAAGCTGTTGCAATGATATTTCCATGCTGAACTGAGTTGTTCTGGGTCAAATATGAAGGCAAACCCACTTTCCTTTCAGTATTTTGCTGCAATTGGCAGAAACAAGCATATTTGCTCATTCGGCCTGAAAATGCTTTTAAGCGCATAAAAACTTACACTCTTGATTTCTGGCTAAATAAAAGCTGTTGCAATGATATTTCCATGCTTAACTGAGTTGTTCTGGGTCAAATATGAAGGCAAACCCACTTTCCTTTCAGTATTTTGCTGCAATTGGCAGAAACAAGCATGTTTGCTCATTCGGCCTGAAAATGCTATTCAGCGCATAAAAACTTACACTCTTGATTTCTCGCTAAATAAAAGCTGTTGCAATGATATTTCCATGCTGAACTGAGTTGTTCTGTGTCAAATATGAAGGCAAACCCACTTTCCTTTCAGTATTTTGCTGCACCTGGCAGAAACAAGCATGTTTGCTCATTCGGCCTGAAAATGCTTTTCGGCGCATAAAAACTTACACTCTTGATTTCTGGCTAAATAAAAGCTGTTGCAATGATATTTCCATGCTGAACTGAGTTGTTCTGGGTCAAATATGAAGGCAAACCCACTTTCCTTTCAGTATTTTGCTGCACCTGGCAGAAACAAGCATGTTTGCTCATTCGGCCTGAAAATGCTTTTCGGCGCATAAAAACTTACACTCTTGATTTCTGGCTAAATAAAAGCTGTTGCAATGAAATTTCCATGCTGAACTGAGTTGTTCTGTGTCAAATATGAAGGCAAACCCACTTTCCTTTCAGTATTTTGCTGCAATTGGCAGATATCAGCTCATTTGGCCTGAAAATGCTTTTAAGCACATAAAAACTTACACTCTTGATTTCTGGCTAAATAAAAGCTGTTGCAATGATATTTCCATGCTGAACTGAGTTGTTCTGGGTCACATATGAAGGCAAACCCACTTTCCTTTCAGTATTTTGCTGCAATTGGCAGAAACAAGCATATTTGCTCATTCGGCCTGAAAATGCTTTTAAGCGCATAAAAACTTACACTCTTGATTTCTGGCTAAATAAAAGCTGTTGCAATGATATTTCCATGCTGAACTGAGTTGTTCTGGGTCAAATATGAAGGCAAACCCACTTTCCTTTCAGTATTTTGCTGCAATTGGCAGAAACAAGCATATTTGCTCATTCGGCCTGAAAATGCTTTTAAGCGCATAAAAACTTACACTCTTGATTTCTGGCTAAATACAAGCTGTTGCAATGATATTTACATGCTGAACTGAGTTGTTCTGGGTCATATATGAAGGCAAACCCACTTTCCTTTCAGTATTTTGCTGCAATTGGCAGAAACAAGCATATTTGCTCATTCGGCCTGAAAATGCTTTTAAGCGCATAAAAACTTACACTCTTGATTTCTGGCTAAATAAAAGCTGTTGCAATGATATTTCCATGCTGAACTGAGTTGTTCTGGGTCAAATATGAAGGCAAACCCACTTTCTTTCAGTATTTTGCTGCAATTGGCAGAAACAAGCATATTTGCTCATTCGGCCTGAAAATGCTTTTAAGCGCATAAAAACTTACACTCTTGATTTCTGGCTAAATAAAAGCTGTTGCAATGATATTTCCATGCTGAACTGAGTTGTTCTGGGTCAAATATGAAGGCAAACCCACTTTCCTTTCAGTATTTTGCTGCAATTGGCAGAAATCAGCTCATTTGGCCTGAAAATGCTTTTAAGCACATAAAAACTTACACTCTTGATTTCTGGCTAAATAAAAGCTGTTGCAATGATATTTCCATGCTGAACTGAGTTGTTCTGGGTCAAATATGAAGGCAAACCCACTTTCCTTTCAGTATTTTGCTGCAATTGGCAGAAACAAGCATATTTGCTCATTCGGCCTGAAAATGCTTTTAAGCGCATAAAAACTTACACTCTTGATTTCTGGCTAAATAAAAGCTGTTGCAATGATATTTCCATGCTGAACTGAGTTGTTCTGGGTCAAATATGAAGGCAAACCCACTTTCCTTTCAGTATTTTGCTGCACCTGGCAGAAACAAGCATATTTGCCATTCGGCCTGAAAATGCTTTTAAGCGCATAAAAACTTACACTCTTGATTTCTGGCTAAATAAAGGCTGTTGCAATGATATTTCCATGCTGAACTGAGTTGTTCTGAGTCGAATATGAAGGCAAACCCACTTTCCTTTCAGTATTTTGCTGCAATTGGCAGAAACAAGCATATTTGCTCATTCGGCCTGAAAATGCTTTTAAGCGCATAAAAACTTACACTCTTGATTTCTGGCTAAATAAAAGCTGTTGCAATGATATTTCCATGCTGAACTGAGTTGTTCTGGGTCAAATATGAAGGCAAACCCACTTTCCTTTCAGTATTTTGCTGCAATTGGCAGAAACAAGCATATTTGCTCATTCGGCCTGAAAATGCTTTTAAGCGCATAAAAACTTACACTCTTGATTTCTGGCTAAATAAAAGCTGTTGCAATGATATTTCCATGCTGAACTGAGTTGTTCTGGGTCAAATATGAAGGCAAACCCACTTTCTTTCAGTATTTTGCTGCAATTGGCAGAAACAAGCATATTTGCTCATTCGGCCTGAAAATGCTTTTAAGCGCATAAAAACTTACACTCTTGATTTCTGGCTAAATAAAAGCTGTTGCAATGATATTTCCATGCTGAACTGAGTTGTTCTGGGTCAAATATGAAGGCAAACCTACTTTCCTTTCAGTATTTTGCTGCAATTGGCAGAAATCAGCTCATTTGGCCTGAAAATGCTTTTAAGCACATAAAAACTTACACTCTTGATTTCTGGCTAAATAAAAGTTGTTGCAATGATATTTCCATGCTGAACTGAGTTGTTCTGGGTCAAATATGAAGGCAAACCCACTTTCCTTTCAGTATTTTGCTGCAATTGGCAGAAACAAGCATATTTGCTCATTCGGCCTGAAAATGCTTTTAAGCGCATAAAAACTTACACTCTTGATTTCTGGCTAAATAAAAGCTGTTGCAATGATATTTCCATGCTGAACTGAGTTGTTCTGGGTCAAATATGAAGGCAAACCCACTTTCCTTTCAGTATTTTGCTGCACCTGGCAGAAACAAGCATATTTGCCATTCGGCCTGAAAATGCTTTTAAGCGCATAAAAACTTACACTCTTGATTTCTGGCTAAATAAAAGCTGTTGCAATGATATTTCCATGCTGAACTGAGTTGTTCTGGGTCAAATATGAAGGCAAACCCACTTTCCTTTCAGTATTTTGCTGCAATTGGCAGAAACAAGCATATTTGCTCATTCGGCCTGAAAATGCTTTTAATCGCATAAAAACTTACACTCTTGATTTCTGGCTAAATAAAAGCTGTTGCAATGATATTTCCATGCTGAACTGAGTTGTTCTGGGTCAAATATGAAGGCAAACCCACTTTCCTTTCAGTATTTTGCTGCAATTGGCAGAAACAAGCATGTTTGCTCATTCGGCCTGAAAATGCTTTTCAGCGCATAAAAACTTACACTCTTGATTTCTCGCTAAATAAAAGCTGTTGCAATGATATTTCCATGCTGAACTGAGTTGTTCTGTGTCAAATATGAAGGCAAACCCACTTTCCTTTCAATATTTTGCTGCACCTGGCAGAAACAAGCATGTTTGCTCATTCGGCCTGAAAATGCTTTTCGGCGCATAAAAACTTACACTCTTGATTTCTGGCTAAATAAAAGCTGTTGCAATGATATTTCCATGCTGAACTGAGTTGTTCTGGGTCAAATATGAAGGCAAACCCACTTTCCTTTCAGTATTTTGCTGCACCTGGCAGAAACAAGCATGTTTGCTCATTCGGCCTGAAAATGCTTTTCGGCGCATAAAAACTTACACTCTTGATTTCTGGCTAAATAAAAGCTGTTGCAATGATATTTCCATGCTGAACTGAGTTGTTCTGGGTCAAATATGAAGGCAAACCCACTTTCCTTTCAGTATTTTGCTGCAATTGGCAGAAACAAGCATATTTGCTCATTCGGCCTGAAAATGCTTTTAAGCGCATAAAAACTTACACTCTTGATTTCTGGCTAAATAAAAGCTGTTGCAATGATATTTCCATGCTGAACTGAGTTGTTCTGGGTCAAATATGAAGGCAAACCCACTTTCCTTTCAGTATTTTGCTGCAATTGGCAGAAACAAGCATATTTGCTCATTCGGCCTGAAAATGCTTTTAAGCGCATAAAAACTTACACTCTTGATTTCTGGCTAAATAAAAGCTGTTGCAATGATATTTCCATGCTGAACTGAGTTGTTCTGGGTCAAATATGAAGGCAAACCCACTTTCCTTTCAGTATTTTGCTGCAATTGGCAGAAACAAGCATATTTGCTCATTCGGCCTGAAAATGCTTTTAAGCGCATAAAAACTTACACTCTTGATTTCTGGCTAAATAAAAGCTGTTGGAATGATATTTCCATGCTGAACTGAGTTGTTCTGGGTCAAATATGAAGGCAAACCCACTTTCCTTTCAGTATTTTGCTGCAATTGGCAGAAACAAGCATATTTGCTCATTCGGCCTGAAAATGCTTTTAAGCGCATAAAAACTTACACTCTTGATTTCTGGCTAAATACAAGCTGTTGCAATGATATTTCCATGCTGAACTGAGTTGTTCTGGGTCATATATGAAGGCAAACCCACTTTCCTTTCAGTATTTTGCTGCAATTGGCAGAAACAAGCATATTTGCTCATTCGGCCTGAAAATGCTTTTAAGCGCATAAAAACTTACACTCTTGATTTCTGGCTAAATAAAAGCTGTTGCAATGATATTTCCATGCTGAACTGAGTTGTTCTGGGTCAAATATGAAGGCAAACCCACTTTCCTTTCAGTATTTTGCTGCAATTGGCAGAAACAAGCATATTTGCTCATTCGGCCTGAAAATGCTTTTAAGCGCATAAAAACTTACACTCTTGATTTCTGGCTAAATAAAAGCTGTTGCAATGATATTTCCATGCTGAACTGAGTTGTTCTGGGTCAAATATGAAGGCAAACCCACTTTCCTTTCAGTATTTTGCTGCAATTGGCAGAAATCAGCTCATTTGGCCTGAAAATGCTTTTAAGCAAATAAAAACTTACACTCTTGATTTCTGGCTAAATAAAAGCTGTTGCAATGATATTTCCATGCTGAACTGAGTTGTTCTGGGTCAAATATGAAGGCAAACCCACTTTCCTTTCAGTATTTTGCTGCAATTGGCAGAAATCAGCTCATTTGGCCTGAAAATGCTTTTAAGCACATAAAAACTTACACTCTTGATTTCTGGCTAAATAAAAGCTGTTGCAATGATATTTCCATGCTGAACTGAGTTGTTCTGGGTCAAATATGAAGGCAAACCCACTTTCCTTTCAGTATTTTGCTGCAATTGGCAGAAACAAGCATATTTGCTCATTCGGCCTGAAAATGCTTTTAAGCGCATAAAAACTTACACTCTTGATTTCTGGCTAAATAAAAGCTGTTGCAATGATATTTCCATGCTGAACTGAGTTGTTCTGGGTCAAATATGAAGGAAAACCCACTTTCCTTTCAGTATTTTGCTGCAATTGGCAGAAATCAGCTCATTTGGCCTGAAAATGCTTTTAAGCACATAAAAACTTACACTCTTGATTTCTGGCTAAATAAAAGCTGTTGCAATGATATTTCCATGCTGAACTGAGTTGTTCTGGGTCAAATATAAAGGCAAACCCACTTTCCTTTCAGTATTTTGCTGCAATTGGCAGAAACAAGCATATTTGCTCATTCGGTCTGAAAATGCTTTTAAGTGCATAAAAACTTACACTCTTGATTTCTGGCTAAATAAAAGCTGTTGCAATGATTTTTCCATGCTGAACTGAGTTGTTCTGGGTCAAATATGAAGGCAAACCCACTTTCCTTTCAGTATTTTGCTGCAATTGGCAGAAACAAGCATGTTTGCTCATTCGGCCTGAAAATGCTTTTCAGCGCATAAAAACTTACACTCTTGATTTCTCGTTAAATAAAAGCTGTTGCAATGATATTTCCATGCTGAACTGAGTTGTTCTGTGTCAAATATGAAGGCAAACCCACTTTCCTTTCAGTATTTTGCTGCAATTGGCAGAAACAAGCATATTTGCTCATTCGGTCTGAAAATGCTTTTAAGTGCATAAAAACTTACACTCTTGATTTCTGGCTAAATAAAAGCTGTTGCAATGATATTTCCATGCTGAACTGAGTTGTTCTGGGTCAAATATGAAGGCAAACCCACTTTCCTTTCAGTATTTTGCTGCAATTGGCAGAAACAAGCATATTTGCTCATTCGGCCTGAAAATGCTTTTAAGCGCATAAAAACTTACACTCTTGATTTCTGGCTAAATAAAAGCTGTTGCAATGATATTTCCATGCTGAACTGAGTTGTTCTGGGTCAAATATGAAGGCAAACCCACTTTCCTTTCAGTATTTTGCTGCAATTGGCAGAAACAAGCATATTTGCTCATTCGGCCTGAAAATGCTTTTAAGCGCATAAAAACTTACACTCTTGATTTCTGGCTAAATAAAAGCTGTTGCAATGATATTTCCATGCTGAACTGAGTTGTTCTGGGTCAAATATGAAGGCAAACCCACTTTCCTTTCAGTATTTTGCTGCAATTGGCAGAAACAAGCATATTTGCTCATTCGGCCTGAAAATGCTTTTAAGCGCATAAAAACTTACACTCTTGATTTCTGGCTAAATAAAAGCTGTTGCAATGATATTTCCATGCTGAACTGAGTTGTTCTGGGTCAAATATGAAGGCAAACCCACTTTCCTTTCAGTATTTTGCTGCAATTGGCAGAAACAAGCATATTTGCTCATTCGGCATGAAAATGCTTTTAAGCGCATAAAAACTTACACTCTTGATTTCTGGCTAAATAAAAGCTGTTGCAATGATATTTCCATGCTGAACTGAGTTGTTCTGGGTCAAATATGAAGGCAAACCCACTTTCCTTTCAGTATTTTGCTGCACCTGGCAGAAACAAGCATGTTTGCTCATTCGGCCTGAAAATGCTTTTCGGCGCATAAAAACTTACACTCTTGATTTCTGGCTAAATAAAAGCTGTTGCAATGATATTTCCATGCTGAACTGAGTTGTTCTGGGTCAAATATGAAGGCAAACCCACTTTCCTTTCAGTATTTTGCTGCAATTGGCAGAAACAAGCATATTTGCTCATTCGGTCTGAAAATGCTTTTAAGTGCATAAAAACTTACACTCTTGATTTCTGGCTAAATAAAAGCTGTTGCAATGATATTTCCATGCTGAACTGAGTTGTTCTGGGTCAAATATGAAGGCAAACCCACTTTCCTTTCAGTATTTTGCTGCAATTGGCAGAAACAAGCATATTTGCTCATTCGGCCTGAAAATGCTTTTAAGCGCATAAAAACTTACACTCTTGATTTCTGGCTAAATAAAAGCTGTTGCAATGATATTTCCATGCTGAACTGAGTTGTTCTGGGTCAAATATGAAGGCAAACCCACTTTCCTTTCAGTATTTTGCTGCAATTGGCAGAAACAAGCATATTTGCTCATTCGGCCTGAAAATGCTTTTAAGCGCATAAAAACTTACACTCTTGATTTCTGGCTAAATAAAAGCTGTTGCAATGATATTTCCATGCTGAACTGAGTTGTTCTGGGTCAAATATGAAGGCAAACCCACTTTCCTTTCAGTATTTTGCTGCAATTGGCAGAAACAAGCATATTTGCTCATTCGGCCTGAAAATGCTTTTAAGCGCATAAAAACTTACACTCTTGATTTCTGGCTAAATAAAAGCTGTTGCAATGATATTTCCATGCTGAACTGAGTTGTTCTGGGTCAAATATGAAGGCAAACCCACTTTCCTTTCAGTATTTTGCTGCAATTGGCAGAAACAAGCATATTTGCTCATTCGGCATGAAAATGCTTTTAAGCGCATAAAAACTTACACTCTTGATTTCTGGCTAAATAAAAGCTGTTGCAATGATATTTCCATGCTGAACTGAGTTGTTCTGGGTCAAATATGAAGGCAAACCCACTTTCCTTTCAGTATTTTGCTGCACCTGGCAGAAACAAGCATGTTTGCTCATTCGGCCTGAAAATGCTTTTCGGCGCATAAAAACTTACACTCTTGATTTCTGGCTAAATAAAAGCTGTTGCAATGATATTTCCATGCTGAACTGAGTTGTTCTGGGTCAAATATGAAGGCAAACCCACTTTCCTTTCAGTATTTTGCTGCAATTGGCAGAAATCAGCTCATTTGGCCTGAAAATGCTTTTAAGCGCATAAAAACTTACACTCTTGATTTCTGGCTAAATAAAAGCTGTTGCAATGATATTTCCATGCTGAACTGAGTTGTTCTGGGTCAAATATGAAGGCAAACCCACTTTCCTTTCAGTATTTTGCTGCAATTGGCAGAAATCAGCTCATTTGGCCTGAAAATGCTTTTAAGCACATAAAAACTTACACTCTTGATTTCTGGCTAAATAAAAGCTGTTGCAATGATATTTCCATGCTGAACTGAGTTGTTCTGGGTCAAATATGAAGGCAAACCCACTTTCCTTTCAGTATTTTGCTGCAATTGGCAGAAACAAGCATATTTGCTCATTCGGCCTGAAAATGCTTTTAAGCGCATAAAAACTTACACTCTTGATATCTGGCTAAATAAAAGCTGTTGCAATGATATTTCCATGCTGAACTGAGTTGTTCTGGGTCAAATATGAAGGCAAACCCACTTTCCTTTCAGTATTTTGCTGCAATTGGCAGAAACAATCATGTTTGCTCATTCGGCCTGAAAATGCTTTTCAGCGCATAAAAACTTACACTCTTGATTTCTCGCTAAATAAAAGCTGTTGCAATGATATTTCCATGCTGAACTGAGTTGTTCTGTGTCAAATATGAAGGCAAACCCACTTTCCTTTCAGTATTTTGCTGCACCTGGCAGAAACAAGCATTTTTGCTCATTCGGCCTGAAAATGCTTTTAAGCGCATAAAAACTTACACTCTTGATTTCTGGCTAAATAAAGGCTGTTGCAATGATATTTCCATGCTGAACTGAGTTGTTCTGTGTCAAATATGAAGGCAAACCCACTTTCCTTTCAGTATTTTGCTGCAATTGGCAGAAACAAGCATATTTGCTCATTCGGCCTGAAAATGCTTTTAAGCGCATAAAAACTTACACTCTTGATTTCTGGCTAAATAAAAGCTGTTGCAATGATATTTCCATGCTGAACTGAGTTGTTCTGGGTCAAATATGAAGGCAAACCCACTTTCCTTTCAGTATTTTGCTGCAATTGGCAGAAATCAGCTCATTTGGCCTGAAAATGCTTTTAAGCGCATAAAAACTTACACTCTTGATTTCTGGCTAAATAAAAGCTGTTGCAATGATATTTCCATGCTGAACTGAGTTGTTCTGGGTCAAATATGAAGGCAAACCCACTTTCCTTTCAGTATTTTGCTGCAATTGGCAGAAACAAGCATATTTGCTCATTCGGCCTGAAAATGCTTTTAAGCGCATAAAAACTTACACTCTTGATTTCTGGCTAAATAAAAGCTGTTGCAATGATATTTCCATGCTGAACTGAGTTGTTCTGGGTCAAATATGAAGGCAAACCCACTTTCCTTTCAGTATTTTGCTGCAATTGGCAGAAACAAGCATATTTGCTCATTCGGCATGAAAATGCTTTTAAGCGCATAAAAACTTACACTCTTGATTTCTGGCTAAATAAAAGCTGTTGCAATGATATTTCCATGCTGAACTGAGTTGTTCTGGGTCAAATATGAAGGCAAACCCACTTTCCTTTCAGTATTTTGCTGCACCTGGCAGAAACAAGCATGTTTGCTCATTCGGCCTGAAAATGCTTTTCGGCGCATAAAAACTTACACTCTTGATTTCTGGCTAAATAAAAGCTGTTGCAATGATATTTCCATGCTGAACTGAGTTGTTCTGGGTCAAATATGAAGGCAAACCCACTTTCCTTTCAGTATTTTGCTGCAATTGGCAGAAACAAGCATATTTGCTCATTCGGTCTGAAAATGCTTTTAAGTGCATAAAAACTTACACTCTTGATTTCTGGCTAAATAAAAGCTGTTGCAATGATATTTCCATGCTGAACTGAGTTGTTCTGGGTCAAATATGAAGGCAAACCCACTTTCCTTTCAGTATTTTGCTGCAATTGGCAGAAACAAGCATATTTGCTCATTCGGCCTGAAAATGCTTTTAAGCGCATAAAAACTTACACTCTTGATTTCTGGCTAAATAAAAGCTGTTGCAATGATATTTCCATGCTGAACTGAGTTGTTCTGGGTCAAATATGAAGGCAAACCCACTTTCCTTTCAGTATTTTGCTGCAATTGGCAGAAACAAGCATATTTGCTCATTCGGCCTGAAAATGCTTTTAAGCGCATAAAAACTTACACTCTTGATTTCTGGCTAAATAAAAGCTGTTGCAATGATATTTCCATGCTGAACTGAGTTGTTCTGGGTCAAATATGAAGGCAAACCCACTTTCCTTTCAGTATTTTGCTGCAATTGGCAGAAACAAGCATATTTGCTCATTCGGCCTGAAAATGCTTTTAAGCGCATAAAAACTTACACTCTTGATTTCTGGCTAAATAAAAGCTGTTGCAATGATATTTCCATGCTGAACTGAGTTGTTCTGGGTCAAATATGAAGGCAAACCCACTTTCCTTTCAGTATTTTGCTGCAATTGGCAGAAACAAGCATATTTGCTCATTCGGCATGAAAATGCTTTTAAGCGCATAAAAACTTACACTCTTGATTTCTGGCTAAATAAAAGCTGTTGCAATGATATTTCCATGCTGAACTGAGTTGTTCTGGGTCAAATATGAAGGCAAACCCACTTTCCTTTCAGTATTTTGCTGCACCTGGCAGAAACAAGCATGTTTGCTCATTCGGCCTGAAAATGCTTTTCGGCGCATAAAAACTTACACTCTTGATTTCTGGCTAAATAAAAGCTGTTGCAATGATATTTCCATGCTGAACTGAGTTGTTCTGGGTCAAATATGAAGGCAAACCCACTTTCCTTTCAGTATTTTGCTGCAATTGGCAGAAATCAGCTCATTTGGCCTGAAAATGCTTTTAAGCGCATAAAAACTTACACTCTTGATTTCTGGCTAAATAAAAGCTGTTGCAATGATATTTCCATGCTGAACTGAGTTGTTCTGGGTCAAATATGAAGGCAAACCCACTTTCCTTTCAGTATTTTGCTGCAATTGGCAGAAATCAGCTCATTTGGCCTGAAAATGCTTTTAAGCACATAAAAACTTACACTCTTGATTTCTGGCTAAATAAAAGCTGTTGCAATGATATTTCCATGCTGAACTGAGTTGTTCTGGGTCAAATATGAAGGCAAACCCACTTTCCTTTCAGTATTTTGCTGCAATTGGCAGAAACAAGCATATTTGCTCATTCGGCCTGAAAATGCTTTTAAGCGCATAAAAACTTACACTCTTGATATCTGGCTAAATAAAAGCTGTTGCAATGATATTTCCATGCTGAACTGAGTTGTTCTGGGTCAAATATGAAGGCAAACCCACTTTCCTTTCAGTATTTTGCTGCAATTGGCAGAAACAATCATGTTTGCTCATTCGGCCTGAAAATGCTTTTCAGCGCATAAAAACTTACACTCTTGATTTCTCGCTAAATAAAAGCTGTTGCAATGATATTTCCATGCTGAACTGAGTTGTTCTGTGTCAAATATGAAGGCAAACCCACTTTCCTTTCAGTATTTTGCTGCACCTGGCAGAAACAAGCATTTTTGCTCATTCGGCCTGAAAATGCTTTTAAGCGCATAAAAACTTACACTCTTGATTTCTGGCTAAATAAAGGCTGTTGCAATGATATTTCCATGCTGAACTGAGTTGTTCTGTGTCAAATATGAAGGCAAACCCACTTTCCTTTCAGTATTTTGCTGCAATTGGCAGAAACAAGCATATTTGCTCATTCGGCCTGAAAATGCTTTTAAGCGCATAAAAACTTACACTCTTGATTTCTGGCTAAATAAAAGCTGTTGCAATGATATTTCCATGCTGAACTGAGTTGTTCTGGGTCAAATATGAAGGCAAACCCACTTTCCTTTCAGTATTTTGCTGCAATTGGCAGAAATCAGCTCATTTGGCCTGAAAATGCTTTTAAGCGCATAAAAACTTACACTCTTGATTTCTGGCTAAATAAAAGCTGTTGCAATGATATTTCCATGCTGAACTGAGTTGTTCTGGGTCAAATATGAAGGCAAACCCACTTTCCTTTCAGTATTTTGCTGCAATTGGCAGAAACAAGCATATTTGCTCATTCGGCCTGAAAATGCTTTTAAGCGCATAAAAACTTACACTCTTGATTTCTGGCTAAATAAAAGCTGTTGCAATGATATTTCCATGCTGAACTGAGTTGTTCTGGGTCAAATATGAAGGCAAACCCACTTTCCTTTCAGTATTTTGCTGCAATTGGCAGAAACAAGCATATTTGCTCATTCGGCATGAAAATGCTTTTAAGCGCATAAAAACTTACACTCTTGATTTCTGGCTAAATAAAAGCTGTTGCAATGATATTTCCATGCTGAACTGAGTTGTTCTGGGTCAAATATGAAGGCAAACCCACTTTCCTTTCAGTATTTTGCTGCACCTGGCAGAAACAAGCATGTTTGCTCATTCGGCCTGAAAATGCTTTTCGGCGCATAAAAACTTACACTCTTGATTTCTGGCTAAATAAAAGCTGTTGCAATGATATTTCCATGCTGAACTGAGTTGTTCGGGGTCAAATATGAAGGCAAACCCACTTTCCTTTCAGTATTTTGCTGCAATTGGCAGAAACAAGCATATTTGCTCATTCGGTCTGAAAATGCTTTTAAGTGCATAAAAACTTACACTCTTGATTTCTGGCTAAATAAAAGCTGTTGCAATGATATTTCCATGCTGAACTGAGTTGTTCTGGGTCAAATATGAAGGCAAACCCACTTTCCTTTCAGTATTTTGCTGCAATTGGCAGAAACAAGCATATTTGCTCATTCGGCCTGAAAATGCTTTTAAGCGCATAAAAACTTACACTCTTGATTTCTGGCTAAATAAAAGCTGTTGCAATGATATTTCCATGCTGAACTGAGTTGTTCTGGGTCAAATATGAAGGCAAACCCACTTTCCTTTCAGTATTTTGCTGCAATTGGCAGAAACAAGCATATTTGCTCATTCGGCCTGAAAATGCTTTTAAGCGCATAAAAACTTACACTCTTGATTTCTGGCTAAATAAAAGCTGTTGCAATGATATTTCCATGCTGAACTGAGTTGTTCTGGGTCAAATATGAAGGCAAACCCACTTTCCTTTCAGTATTTTGCTGCAATTGGCAGAAACAAGCATATTTGCTCATTCGGCCTGAAAATGCTTTTAAGCGCATAAAAACTTACACTCTTGATTTCTGGCTAAATAAAAGCTGTTGCAATGATATTTCCATGCTGAACTGAGTTGTTCTGGGTCAAATATGAAGGCAAACCCACTTTCCTTTCAGTATTTTGCTGCAATTGGCAGAAACAAGCATATTTGCTCATTCGGCATGAAAATGCTTTTAAGCGCATAAAAACTTACACTCTTGATTTCTGGCTAAATAAAAGCTGTTGCAATGATATTTCCATGCTGAACTGAGTTGTTCTGGGTCAAATATGAAGGCAAACCCACTTTCCTTTCAGTATTTTGCTGCACCTGGCAGAAACAAGCATGTTTGCTCATTCGGCCTGAAAATGCTTTTCGGCGCATAAAAACTTACACTCTTGATTTCTGGCTAAATAAAAGCTGTTGCAATGATATTTCCATGCTGAACTGAGTTGTTCTGGGTCAAATATGAAGGCAAACCCACTTTCCTTTCAGTATTTTGCTGCAATTGGCAGAAATCAGCTCATTTGGCCTGAAAATGCTTTTAAGCGCATAAAAACTTACACTCTTGATTTCTGGCTAAATAAAAGCTGTTGCAATGATATTTCCATGCTGAACTGAGTTGTTCTGGGTCAAATATGAAGGCAAACCCACTTTCCTTTCAGTATTTTGCTGCAATTGGCAGAAATCAGCTCATTTGGCCTGAAAATGCTTTTAAGCACATAAAAACTTACACTCTTGATTTCTGGCTAAATAAAAGCTGTTGCAATGATATTTCCATGCTGAACTGAGTTGTTCTGGGTCAAATATGAAGGCAAACCCACTTTCCTTTCAGTATTTTGCTGCAATTGGCAGAAACAAGCATATTTGCTCATTCGGTCTGAAAAGGCTTTTAAGTGCATAAAAACTTACACTCTTGATTTCTGGCTAAATAAAAGCTGTTGCAATGATTTTTCCATGCTGAACTGAGTTGTTCTGGGTCAAATATGAAGGCAAACCCACTTTCCTTTCAGTATTTTGCTGCAATTGGCAGAAACAAGCATATTTGCTCATTCGGCCTGAAAATGCTTTTAAGCGCATAAAAACTTACACTCTTGATATCTGGCTAAATAAAAGCTGTTGCAATGATATTTCCATGCTGAACTGAGTTGTTCTGGGTCAAATATGAAGGCAAACCCACTTTCCTTTCAGTATTTTGCTGCAATTGGCAGAAATCAGCTCATTTGGCCTGAAAATGCTTTTAAGCACATAAAAACTTACACTCTTGATTTCTGGCTAAATAAAAGCTGTTGCAATGATATTTCCATGCTGAACTGAGTTGTTCTGGGTCAAATATGAAGGCAAACCCACTTTCCTTTCAGTATTTTGCTGCAATTGGCAGAAACAAGCATATTTGCTCATTCGGCCTGAAAATGCTTTTAAGCGCATAAAAACTTACACTCTTGATTTCTGGCTAAATAAAAGCTGTTGCAATGATTTTTCCATGCTGAACTGAGTTGTTCTGGGTCAAATATGAAGGCAAACCCACTTTCCTTTCAGTATTTTGCTGCAATTGGCAGAAACAAGCATATTTGCTCATTCGGCCTGAAAATGCTTTTAAGCGCATAAAAACTTACACTCTTGATATCTGGCTAAATAAAAGCTGTTGCAATGATATTTCCATGCTGAACTGAGTTGTTCTGGGTCAAATATGAAGGCAAACCCACTTTCCTTTCAGTATTTTGCTGCAATTGGCAGAAACAAGCATGTTTGCTCATTCGGCCTGAAAATGCTTTTCAGCGCATAAAAACTTACACTCTTGATTTCTGGCTAAATAAAAGCTGTTGCAATGATATTTCCATGCTGAACTGAGTTGTTCTGTGTCAAATATGAAGGCAAACCCACTTTCCTTTCAGTATTTTGCTGCAGTTGGCAGAAACAAGCATTTTTGCTCATTCGGCCTGAAAATGCTTTTAAGCGCATAAAAACTTACACTCTTGATTTCTGGCTAAATAAAGGCTGTTGCAATGATATTTCCATGCTGAACTGAGTTGTTCTGTGTCAAATATGAAGGCAAACCCACTTTCCTTTCAGTATTTTGCTGCAATTGGCAGAAACAAGCATATTTGCTCATTCGGCCTGAAAATGCTTTTAAGCGCATAAAAACTTACACTCTTGATTTCTGGCTAAATAAAAGCTGTTGCAATGATATTTCCATGCTGAACTGAGTTGTTCTGGGTCAAATATGAAGGCAAACCCACTTTCCTTTCAGTATTTTGCTGCAATTGGCAGAAACAAGCATATTTGCTCATTCGGCCTGAAAATGCTTTTAAGCGCATAAAAACTTACACTCTTGATTTCTGGCTAAATAAAAGCTGTTGCAATGATATTTCCATGCTGAACTGAGTTGTTCTGGGTCAAATATGAAGGCAAACCCACTTTCCTTTCAGTATTTTGCTGCACCTGGCAGAAACAAGCATGTTTGCTCATTCGGCCTGAAAATGCTTTTCGGCGCATAAAAACTTACACTCTTGATTTCTGGCTAAATAAAAGCTGTTGCAATGATATTTCCATGCTGAACTGAGTTGTTCTGGGTCAAATATGAAGGCAAACCCACTTTCCTTTCAGTATTTGCTGCAATTGGCAGAAATCAGCTCATTCGGCCTGAAAATGCTTTTAAGCACATAAAAACTTACACTCTTGATTTCTGGCTAAATAAAAGCTGTTGCAATGATATTTCCATGCTGAACTGAGTTGTTCTGGGTCAAATATGAAGGCAAACCCACTTTCCTTTCAGTATTTTGCTGCAATTGGCAGAAACAAGCATATTTGCTCATTCGGCCTGAAAATGCTTTTAAGCGCATAAAAACTTACACTCTTGATTTCTGGCTAAATAAAAGCTGTTGCAATGATATTTCCATGCTGAACTGAGTTGTTCTGGGTCAAATATGAAGGCAAACCCACTTTTCGTTCAGTATTTTGCTGCAATTGGCAGAAATCAGCTCATTTGGCCTGAAAATGCTTTTAAGCACATAAAAACTTACACTCTTGATTTCTGGCTAAATAAAAGCTGTTGCAATGATATTTCCATGCTGAACTGAGTTGTTCTGTGTCAAATATGAAGGCAAACCCACTTTCCTTTCAGTATTTTGCTGCAATTGGCAGAAACAAGCATATTTGCTTATTCGGCCTGAAAATGCTTTTAAGCGCATAAAAACTTACACTCTTGATTCGTGGCTAAATAAAAGCTGTTGCAATGATATTTCCATGCTGAACTGAGTTGTTCTGTGTCAAATATGAAGGCAAACCCACTTTCCTTTCAGTATTTTGCTGCAGTTGGCAGAAACAAGCATTTTTGCTCATTCGGCCTGAAAATGCTTTTAAGCGCATAAAAACTTACACTCTTGATTTCTGGCTAAATAAAGGCTGTTGCAATGATATTTCCATGCTGAACTGAGTTGTTCTGTGTCAAATATGAAGGCAAACCCACTTTCCTTTCAGTATTTTGCTGCAATTGGCAGAAACAAGCATATTTGCTCATTCGGCCTGAAAATGCTTTTAAGCGCATAAAAACTTACACTCTTGATTTCTGGCTAAATAAAAGCTGTTGCAATGATATTTCCATGCTGAACTGAGTTGTTCTGGGTCAAATATGAAGGCAAACCCACTTTCCTTTCAGTATTTTGCTGCAATTGGCAGAAACAAGCATATTTGCTCATTCGGCCTGAAAATGCTTTTAAGCGCATAAAAACTTACACTCTTGATTTCTGGCTAAATAAAAGCTGTTGCAATGATATTTCCATGCTGAACTGAGTTGTTCTGGGTCAAATATGAAGGCAAACCCACTTTCCTTTCAGTATTTTGCTGCACCTGGCAGAAACAAGCATGTTTGCTCATTCGGCCTGAAAATGCTTTTCGGCGCATAAAAACTTACACTCTTGATTTCTGGCTAAATAAAAGCTGTTGCAATGATATTTCCATGCTGAACTGAGTTGTTCTGGGTCAAATATGAAGGCAAACCCACTTTCCTTTCAGTATTTGCTGCAATTGGCAGAAATCAGCTCATTCGGCCTGAAAATGCTTTTAAGCACATAAAAACTTACACTCTTGATTTCTGGCTAAATAAAAGCTGTTGCAATGATATTTCCATGCTGAACTGAGTTGTTCTGGGTCAAATATGAAGGCAAACCCACTTTCCTTTCAGTATTTTGCTGCAATTGGCAGAAACAAGCATATTTGCTCATTCGGCCTGAAAATGCTTTTAAGCGCATAAAAACTTACACTCTTGATTTCTGGCTAAATAAAAGCTGTTGCAATGATATTTCCATGCTGAACTGAGTTGTTCTGGGTCAAATATGAAGGCAAACCCACTTTTCGTTCAGTATTTTGCTGCAATTGGCAGAAATCAGCTCATTTGGCCTGAAAATGCTTTTAAGCACATAAAAACTTACACTCTTGATTTCTGGCTAAATAAAAGCTGTTGCAATGATATTTCCATGCTGAACTGAGTTGTTCTGTGTCAAATATGAAGGCAAACCCACTTTCCTTTCAGTATTTTGCTGCAATTGGCAGAAACAAGCATATTTGCTCATTCGGCCTGAAAATGCTTTTAAGCGCATAAAAACTTACACTCTTGATTCGTGGCTAAATAAAAGCTGTTGCAATGATATTTCCATGCTGAACTGAGTTGTTCTGGGTCAAATATGAAGGCAAACCCACTTTCCTTTCAGTATTTTTCTGCAATTGGCAGAAATCAGCTCATTTGGCCTGAAAATGCTTTTAAGCACATAAAAACTTACACTCTTGATTTCTGGCTAAATAAAAGCTGTTGCAATGATATTTCCATGCTGAACTGAGTTGTTCTGGGTCAAATATGAAGGCAAACCCACTTTCCTTTCAGTATTTTGCTGCAATTGGCAGAAACAAGCATATTTGCTCATTCGGTCTGAAAATGCTTTTAAGTGCATAAAAACTTACAATTTGATTTTTGGCTAAATAAAAGCTGTTGCAATGATTTTTCCATGCTGAACTGAGTTGTTCTGGGTCAAATATGAAGGCAAACCCACTTTCCTTTCAGTATTTTGCTGCAATTGGCAGAAACAAGCATATTTGCTCATGCGGCCTGAAAATGCTTTTAAGCGCATAAAAACTTACACTCTTGATTTCTGGCTAAATAAAAGCTGTTGCAATGATATTTCCATGCTGAACTGAGTTGTTCTGGGTCAAATATGAAGGCAAACCCACTTTCCTTTCAGTATTTTGCTGCAATTGGCAGAAACAAGCATATTTGCTCATTCGGCCTGAAAATGCTTTTAAGCGCATAAAAACTTACAATTTGATTTCTGGCTAAATAAAAGCTGTTGCAATGATATTTCCATGCTGAACTGAGTTGTTCTGGGTCAAATATGAAGGCAAACCCACTTTCCTTTCAGTATTTTGCTGCAATTGGCAGAAATCAACTCATTTGGCCTGAAAATGCTTTTAAGCACATAAAAACTTACACTCTTGATTTCTGGCTAAATAAAAGCTGTTGCAATGATATTTCCATGCTGAACTGAGTTGTTCTGGGTCAAATATGAAGGCAAACCCACTTTCCTTTCAGTATTTTGCTGCAATTGGCAGAAATCAGCTCATTTGGCCTGAAAATGCTTTTAAGCACATAAAAACTTACACTCTTGATTTCTGGCTAAATAAAAGCTGTTGCAATGATATTTCCATGCTGAACTGAGTTGTTCTGGGTCAAATATGAAGGCAAACCCACTTTCCTTTCAGTATTTTGCTGCAATTGGCAGAAACAAGCATATTTGCTCATTCGGTCTGAAAATGCTTTTAAGTGCATAAAAACTTACACTCTTGATTTCTGGCTAAATAAAAGCTGTTGCAATGATATTTCCATGCTGAACTGAGTTGTTCTGGGTCAAATATGAAGGCAAACCCACTTTCCTTTCAGTATTTTGCTGCAATTGGCAGAAACAAGCATATTTGCTCATTCGGCCTGAAAATGCTTTTAAGCGCATAAAAACTTACACTCTTGATTTCTGGCTAAATAAAAGCTGTTGCAATGATATTTCCATGCTGAACTGAGTTGTTCTGGGTCAAATATGAAGGCAAACCCACTTTCCTTTCAGTATTTTGCTGCAATTGGCAGAAACAAGCATATTTGCTCATTCGGCCAGAAAATGCTTTTAAGCGCATAAAAACTTACACTCTTGATTTCTGGCTAAATAAAAGCTGTTGCAATGATATTTCCATGCTGAACTGAGTTGTTCTGGGTCAAATATGAAGGCAAACCCACTTTCCTTTCAGTATTTTGCTGCAATTGGCAGAAACAAGCATATTTGCTCATTCGGCCAGAAAATGCTTTTAAGCGCATAAAAACTTACACTCTTGATTTCTGGCTAAATAAAAGCTGTTGCAATGATATTTCCATGCTGAACTGAGTTGTTCTGGGTCAAATATGAAGGCAAACCCACTTTCCTTTCAGTATTTTGCTGCACCTGGCAGAAACAAGCATTTTTGCTCATTCGGCCTGAAAATGCTTTTAAACGCATAAAAACTTACACTCTTGATTTCTGGCTAAATAAAGGCTGTTGCAATGATATTTCCATGCTGAACTGAGTTGTTCTGTGTCAAATATGAAGGCAAACCCACTTTCCTTTCAGTATTTTGCTGCAATTGGCAGAAACAAGCATATTTGCTCATTCGGCCTGAAAATGCTTTTAAGCGCATAAAAACTTACACTCTTGATTTCTGGCTAAATAAAAGCTGTTGCAATGATATTTCCATGCTGAACTGAGTTGTTCTGGGTCAAATATGAAGGCAAACCCACTTTCCTTTCAGTATTTTGCTGCAATTGGCAGAAACAAGCATATTTGCTCATTCGGCCTGAAAATGCTTTTAAGCGCATAAAAACTTACACTCTTGATTTCTGGCTAAATAAAAGCTGTTGCAATGATATTTCCATGCTGAACTGAGTTGTTCTGGGTCAAATATGAAGGCAAACCCACTTTCCTTTCAGTATTTTGCTGCACCTGGCAGAAACAAGCATGTTTGCTCATTCGGCCTGAAAATGCTTTTCGGCGCATAAAAACTTACACTCTTGATTTCTGGCTAAATAAAAGCTGTTGCAATGATATTTCCATGCTGAACTGAGTTGTTCTGGGTCAAATATGAAGGCAAACCCACTTTCCTTTCAGTATTTTGCTGCAATTGGCAGAAACAAGCATATTTGCTCATTCGGCCTGAAAATGCTTTTAAGCGCATAAAAACTTACACTCTTGATTTCTGGCTAAATAAAAGCTGTTGCAATGATATTTCCATGCTGAACTGAGTTGTTCTGTGTCAAATATGAAGGCAAACCCACTTTCCTTTCAGTATTTTGCTGCAATTGGCAGAAACAAGCATATTTGCTCATTCGGCCTGAAAATGCTTTTAAGCGCATAAAAACTTACACTCTTGATTTCTGGCTAAATAAAAGCTGTTGCAATGATATTTCCATGCTGAACTGAGTTGTTCTGGGTCAAATATGAAGGCAAACCCACTTTCCTTTCAGTATTTTGCTGCAATTGGCAGAAACAAGCATATTTGCTCATTCGGCCTGAAAATGCTTTTAAGCGCATAAAAACTTACACTCTTGATTTCTGGCTAAATAAAAGCTGTTGTATGATATTTCCATGCTGAACTGAGTTGTTCTGGGTCAAATATGAAGGCAAACCCACTTTCCTTTCAGTATTTTGCTGCACCTGGCAGAAACAAGCATGTTTGCTCATTCTGCCTGAAAATGCTTTTCGGCGCATAAAAACTTACACTCTTGATTTCTGGCTAAATAAAAGCTGTTGCAATGATATTTCCATGCTGAACTGAGTTGTTCTGGGTCAAATATGAAGGCAAACCCACTTTCCTTTCAGTATTTTGCTGCAGTTGGCAGAAACAAGCATATTTGCTCATTCGGCCTGAAAATGCTTTTAAGCGCATAAAAACTTACACTCTTGATTTCTGGCTAAATAAAAGCTGTTGCAATGATATTTCCATGCTGAACTGAGTTGTTCTGGGTCAAATATGAAGGCAAACCCACTTTCCTTTCAGTATTTTGCTGCAATTGGCAGAAATCAGCTCATTTGGCCTGAAAATGCTTTTAAGCACATAAAAACTTACACTCTTGATTTCTGGCTAAATAAAAGCTGTTGCAATGATATTTCCATGCTGAACTGAGTTGTTCTGGGTCAAATATGAAGGCAAACCCACTTTCCTTTCAGTATTTTGCTGCAATTGGCAGAAACAAGCATATTTGCTCATTCGGCCTGAAAATGCTTTTAAGCGCATAAAAACTTACACTCTTGATTTCTGGCTAAATAAAAGCTGTTGCAATGATATTTCCATGCTGAACTGAGTTGTTCTGGGTCAAATATGAAGGCAAACCCACTTTCCTTTCAGTATTTTGCTGCAATTGGCAGAAACAAGCATATTTGCTCATTCGGCCTGAAAATGCTTTTAAGCGCATAAAAACTTACACTCTTGATTTCTGGCTAAATAAAAGCTGTTGCAATGATATTTCCATGCTGAACTGAGTTGTTCTGGGTCAAATATGAAGGCAAACCCACTTTTCTTTCAGTATTTTGCTGCAATTGGCAGAAATCAGCTCATTTGGCCTGAAAATGCTTTTAAGCACATAAAAACTTACACTCTTGATTTATGGCTAAATAAAAGCTGTTGCAATGATATTTCCATGCTGAACTGAGTTGTTCTGGGTCAAATATGAAGGCAAACCCACTTTCCTTTCAGTATTTTGCTGCAATTGGCAGAAATCAGCTCATTTGGCTTGAAAATGCTTATAAGCACATAAAAACTTACACTCTTGATTTCTGGCTAAATAAAAGCTGTTGCAATGATATTTCCATGCTGAACTGAGTTGTTCTGGGTCAAATATGAAGGCAAACCCACTTTCCTTTCAGTATTTTGCTGCAATTGGCAGAAACAAGCATATTTGCTCATTCGGCCTGAAAATGCTTATAAGCACATAAAAACTTACACTCTTGATTTCTGGCTAAATAAAAGCTGTTGTATGATATTTCCATGCTGAACTGAGTTGTTCTGGGTCAAATATGAAGGCAAACCCACTTTCCTTTCAGTATTTTGCTGCACCTGGCAGAAACAAGCATGTTTGCTCATTCTGCCTGAAAATGCTTTTCGGCGCATAAAAACTTACACTCTTGATTTCTGGCTAAATAAAAGCTGTTGCAATGATATTTCCATGCTGAACTGAGTTGTTCTGGGTCAAATATGAAGGCAAACCCACTTTCCTTTCAGTATTTTGCTGCAGTTGGCAGAAACAAGCATATTTGCTCATTCGGCCTGAAAATGCTTTTAAGCGCATAAAAACTTACACTCTTGATTTCTGGCTAAATAAAAGCTGTTGCAATGATATTTCCATGCTGAACTGAGTTGTTCTGGGTCAAATATGAAGGCAAACCCACTTTCCTTTCAGTATTTTGCTGCAATTGGCAGAAATCAGCTCATTTGGCCTGAAAATGCTTTTAAGCACATAAAAACTTACACTCTTGATTTCTGGCTAAATAAAAGCTGTTGCAATGATATTTCCATGCTGAACTGAGTTGTTCTGGGTCAAATATGAAGGCAAACCCACTTTCCTTTCAGTATTTTGCTGCAATTGGCAGAAACAAGCATATTTGCTCATTCGGCCTGAAAATGCTTTTAAGCGCATAAAAACTTACACTCTTGATTTCTGGCTAAATAAAAGCTGTTGCAATGATATTTCCATGCTGAACTGAGTTGTTCTGGGTCAAATATGAAGGCAAACCCACTTTCCTTTCAGTATTTTGCTGCAATTGGCAGAAACAAGCATATTTGCTCATTCGGCCTGAAAATGCTTTTAAGCGCATAAAAACTTACACTCTTGATTTCTGGCTAAATAAAAGCTGTTGCAATGATATTTCCATGCTGAACTGAGTTGTTCTGGGTCAAATATGAAGGCAAACCCACTTTTCTTTCAGTATTTTGCTGCAATTGGCAGAAATCAGCTCATTTGGCCTGAAAATGCTTTTAAGCACATAAAAACTTACACTCTTGATTTCTGGCTAAATAAAAGCTGTTGCAATGATATTTCCATGCTGAACTGAGTTGTTCTGTGTCAAATATGAAGGCAAACCCACTTTCCTTTCAGTATTTTGCTGCAATTAGCAGAAACAAGCATATTTGCTCATTCGGCCTGAAAATGCTTTTAAGCGCATAAAAACTTACACTCTTGATTCGTGGCTAAATAAAAGCTGTTGCAATGATATTTCCATGCTGAACTGAGTTGTTCTGGGTCAAATATGAAGGCAAACCCACTTTCCTTTCAGTATTTTTCTGCAATTGGCAGAAATCAGCTCATTTGGCCTGAAAATGCTTTTAAGCACATAAAAACTTACACTCTTGATTTATGGCTAAATAAAAGCTGTTGCAATGATATTTCCATGCTGAACTGAGTTGTTCTGGGTCAAATATGAAGGCAAACCCACTTTCCTTTCAGTATTTTGCTGCAATTGGCAGAAACAAGCATATTTGCTCATTCGGTCTGAAAATGCTTTTAAGTGCATAAAAACTTACAATTTGATTTCTGGCTAAATAAAAGCTGTTGCAATGATTTTTCCATGCTGAACTGAGTTGTTCTGGGTCAAATATGAAGGCAAACCCACTTTCCTTTCAGTATTTTGCTGCAATTGGCAGAAATCAGCTCATTTGGCCTGAAAATGCTTTTAAGCACATAAAAACTTACACTCTTGATTTCTGGCTAAATAAAAGCTGTTGCAATGATATTTCCATGCTGAACTGAGTTGTTCTGGGTCAAATATGAAGGCAAACCCACTTTCCTTTCAGTATTTTGCTGCAATTGGCAGAAACAAGCATATTTGCTCATGCGGCCTGAAAATGCTTTTAAGCGCATAAAAACTTACACTCTTGATTTCTGGCTAAATAAAAGCTGTTGCAATGATATTTCCATGCTGAACTGAGTTGTTCTGGGTCAAATATGAAGGCAAACCCACTTTCCTTTCAGTATTTTGCTGCAATTTGCAGAAACAAGCATATTTGCTCATTCGGCCTGAAAATGCTTTTAAGCGCATAAAAACTTACAATTTGATTTCTGGCTAAATAAAAGCTGTTGCAATGATTTTTCCATGCTGAACTGAGTTGTTCTGGGTCAAATATGAAGGCAAACCCACTTTCCTTTCAGTATTTTGCTGCAATTGGCAGAAATCAGCTCATTTGGCCTGAAAATGCTTTTAAGCACATAAAAACTTACACTCTTGATTTCTGGCTAAATAAAAGCTGTTGCAATGATATTTCCATGCTGAACTGAGTTGTTCTGGGTCAAATATGAAGGCAAACCCACTTTCCTTTCAGTATTTTGCTGCAATTGGCAGAAACAAGCATATTTGCTCATTCGGCCTGAAAATGCTTTTAAGCGCATAAAAACTTACACTCTTGATTTCTGGCTAAATAAAAGCTGTTGCAATGATATTTCCATGCTGAACTGAGTTGTTCTGGGTCAAATATGAAGGCAAACCCACTTTCCTTTCAGTATTTTGCTGCAATTGGCAGAAACAAGCATATTTGCTCATTCGGCCAGAAAATGCTTTTAAGCGCATAAAAACTTACACTCTTGATTTCTGGCTAAATAAAAGCTGTTGCAATGATATTTCCATGCTGAACTGAGTTGTTCTGGGTCAAATATGAAGGCAAACCCACTTTCCTTTCAGTATTTTGCTGCACCTGGCAGAAACAAGCATTTTTGCTCATTCGGCCTGAAAATGCTTTTAAGCGCATAAAAACTTACACTCTTGATTTCTGGCTAAATAAAGGCTGTTGCAATGATATTTCCATGCTGAACTGAGTTGTTCTGTGTCAAATATGAAGGCAAACCCACTTTCCTTTCAGTATTTTGCTGCAATTGGCAGAAACAAGCATATTTGCTCATTCGGCCTGAAAATGCTTTTAAGCGCATAAAAACTTACACTCTTGATTTCTGGCTAAATAAAAGCTGTTGCAATGATATTTCCATGCTGAACTGAGTTGTTCTGGGTCAAATATGAAGGCAAACCCACTTTCCTTTCAGTATTTTGCTGCAATTGGCAGAAACAAGCATATTTGCTCATTCGGCCTGAAAATGCTTTTAAGCGCATAAAAACTTACACTCCTGATTTCTGGCTAAATAAAAGCTGTTGCAATGATATTTCCATGCTGAACTGAGTTGTTCTGGGTCAAATATGAAGGCAAACCCACTTTCCTTTCAGTATTTTGCTGCAATTGGCAGAAATCAGCTCATTTGGCCTGAAAATGCTTTTAAGCACATAAAAACTTACACTCTTGATTTCTGGCTAAATAAAAGCTGTTGCAATGATATTTCCATGCTGAACTGAGTTGTTCTGGGTCAAATATGAAGGCAAACCCACTTTCCTTTCAGTATTTTGCTGCAATTGGCAGAAACAAGCATATTTGCTCATTCGGCCTGAAAATGCTTTTAAGCGCATAAAAACTTACACTCTTGATTTCTGGCTAAATAAAAGCTGTTGCAATGATATTTCCATGCTGAACTGAGTTGTTCTGGGTCAAATATGAAGGCAAACCCACTTTCCTTTCAGTATTTTGCTGCAATTGGCAGAAACAAGCATATTTGCTCATTCGGCCTGAAAATGCTTTTAAGCGCATAAAAACTTACATTCTTGATTTCTGGCTAAATAAAAGCTGTTGCAATGATATTTCCATGCTGAACTGAGTTGTTCTGGGTCAAATATGAAGGCAAACCCACTTTTCTTTCAGTATTTTGCTGCAATTGGCAGAAATCAGCTCATTTGGCCTGAAAATGCTTTTAAGCACATAAAAACTTACACTCTTGATTTCTGGCTAAATAAAAGCTGTTGCAATGATATTTCCATGCTGAACTGCGTTGTTCTGTGTCAAATATGAAGGCAAACCCACTTTCCTTTCAGTATTTTGCTGCAATTGGCAGAAACAAGCATATTTGCTCATTCGGCCTGAAAATGCTTTTAAGCGCATAAAAACTTACACTCTTGATTCGTGGCTAAATAAAAGCTGTTGCAATGATATTTCCATGCTGAACTGAGTTGTTCTGGGTCAAATATGAAGGCAAACCCACTTTCCTTTCAGTATTTTTCTGCAATTGGCAGAAATCAGCTCATTTGGCCTGAAAATGCTTTTAAGCACATAAAAACTTACACTCTTGATTTCTGGCTAAATAAAAGCTGTTGCAATGATATTTCCATGCTGAACTGAGTTGTTCTGGGTCAAATATGAAGGCAAACCCACTTTCCTTTCAGTATTTTGCTGCAATTGGCAGAAACAAGCATATTTGCTCATTCGGTCTGAAAATGCTTTTAAGTGCATAAAAACTTACAATTTGATTTCTGGCTAAATAAAAGCTGTTGCAATGATTTTTCCATGCTGAACTGAGTTGTTCTGGGTCAAATATGAAGGCAAACCCACTTTCCTTTCAGTATTTTGCTGCAATTGGCAGAAATCAGCTCATTTGGCCTGAAAATGCTTTTAAGCACATAAAAACTTACACTCTTGATTTCTGGCTAAATAAAAGCTGTTGCAATGATATTTCCATGCTGAACTGAGTTGTTCTGGGTCAAATATGAAGGCAAACCCACTTTCCTTTCAGTATTTTGCTGCAATTGGCAGAAACAAGCATATTTGCTCATGCGGCCTGAAAATGCTTTTAAGCGCATAAAAACTTACACTCTTGATTTCTGGCTAAATAAAAGCTGTTGCAATGATATTTCCATGCTGAACTGAGTTGTTCTGGGTCAAATATGAAGGCAAACCCACTTTCCTTTCAGTATTTTGCTGCAATTTGCAGAAACAAGCATATTTGCTCATTCGGCCTGAAAATGCTTTTAAGCGCATAAAAACTTACAATTTGATTTCTGGCTAAATAAAAGCTGTTGCAATGATTTTTCCATGCTGAACTGAGTTGTTCTGGGTCAAATATGAAGGCAAACCCACTTTCCTTTCAGTATTTTGCTGCAATTGGCAGAAATCAGCTCATTTGGCCTGAAAATGCTTTTAAGCACATAAAAACTTACACTCTTGATTTCTGGCTAAATAAAAGCTGTTGCAATGATATTTCCATGCTGAACTGAGTTGTTCTGGGTCAAATATGAAGGCAAACCCACTTTCCTTTCAGTATTTTGCTGCAATTGGCAGAAACAAGCATATTTGCTCATTCGGTCTGAAAATGCTTTTAAGTGCATAAAAACTTACACTCTTGATTTCTGGCTAAATAAAAGCTGTTGCAATGATTTTTCCATGCTGAACTGAGTTGTTCTGGGTCAAATATGAAGGCAAACCCACTTTCCTTTCAGTATTTTGCTGCAATTGGCAGAAACAAGAATATTTGCTCATTCGGCCTGAAAATGCTTTTAAGCGCATAAAAACTTACACTCTTGATTTCTGGCTAAATAAAAGCTGTTGCAATGATATTTCCATGCTGAACTGAGTTGTTCTGGGTCAAATATGAAGGCAAACCCACTTTCCTTTCAGTATTTTGCTGCAATTTGCAGAAACAAGCATATTTGCTCATTCGGCCTGAAAATGCTTTTAAGCGCATAAAAACTTACACTCTTGATTTCTGGCTAAATAAAAGCTGTTGCAATGATATTTCCATGCTGAACTGAGTTGTTCTGGGTCAAATATGAAGGCAAACCCACTTTCCTTTCAGTATTTTGCTGCAATTGGCAGAAACAAGCATATTTGCTCATTCGGCCAGAAAATGCTTTTAAGCGCATAAAAACTTACACTCTTGATTTCTGGCTAAATAAAAGCTGTTGCAATGATATTTCCATGCTGAACTGAGTTGTTCTGGGTCAAATATGAAGGCAAACCCACTTTCCTTTCAGTATTTTGCTGCAATTGGCAGAAACAAGCATATTTGCTCATTCGGCCAGAAAATGCTTTTAAGCGCATAAAAACTTACACTCTTGATTTCTGGCTAAATAAAAGCTGTTGCAATGATATTTCCATGCTGAACTGAGTTGTTCTGGGTCAAATATGAAAGCAAACCCACTTTCCTTTCAGTATTTCGCTGCACCTGGCAGAAACAAGCATTTTTGCTCATTCGGCCTGAAAATGCTTTTAAGCGCATAAAAACTTACACTCTTGATTTCTGGCTAAATAAAGGCTGTTGCAATGATATTTCCATGCTGAACTGAGTTGTTCTGTGTCAAATATGAAGGCAAACCCACTTTCCTTTCAGTATTTTGCTGCAATTGGCAGAAACAAGCATATTTGCTCATTCGGCCTGAAAATGCTTTTAAGCGCATAAAAACTTACACTCTTGATTTCTGGCTAAATAAAAGCTGTTGCAATGATATTTCCATGCTGAACTGAGTTGTTCTGGGTCAAATATGAAGGCAAACCCACTTTCCTTTCAGTATTTTGCTGCAATTGGCAGAAACAAGCATATTTGCTCATTCGGCCTGAAAATGCTTTTAAGCGCATAAAAACTTACACTCTTGATTTCTGGCTAAATAAAAGCTGTTGCAATGATATTTCCATGCTGAACTGAGTTGTTCTGGGTCAAATATGAAGGCAAACCCACTTTCCTTTCAGTATTTTGCTGCACCTGGCAGAAACAAGCATGTTTGCTCATTCGGCCTGAAAATGCTTTTAAGCGCATAAAAACTTACACTCTTGATTTCTGGCTAAATAAAAGCTGTTGCAATGATATTTCCATGCTGAACTGAGTTGTTCTGGGTCAAATATGAAGGCAAACCCACTTTCCTTTCAGTATTTTGCTGCAGTTGGCAGAAACAAGCATGTTTGCTCATTCGGCCTGAAAATGCTTTTAAGCACATAAAAACTTACACTCTTGATTTCTGGCTAAATAAAAGCTGTTGCAATGATATTTCCATGCTGAACTGAGTTGTTCTGGGTCAAATATGAAGGCAAACCCACTTTCCTTTCAGTATTTTGCTGCAATTGGCAGAAATCAGCTCATTTGGCCTGAAAATGCTTTTAAGCACATAAAAACTTACACTCTTGATTTCTGGCTAAATAAAAGCTGTTGCAATGATATTTCCATGCTGAACTGAGTTGTTCTGGGTCAAATATGAAGGCAAACCCACTTTCCTTTCAGTATTTTGCTGCAATTGGCAGAAACAAGCATATTTGCTCATTCGGCCTGAAAATGCTTTTAAGCGCATAAAAACTTACACTCTTGATTTCTGGCTAAATAAAAGCTGTTGCAATGATTTTTCCATGCTGAACTGAGTTGTTCTGTGTCAAATATGAAGGCAAACCCACTTTCCTTTCAGTATTTTGCTGCAATTGGCAGAAACAAGCATATTTGCTCATTCGGCCTGAAAATGCTTTTAAGCGCATAAAAACTTACACTCTTGATTTCTGGCTAAATAAAAGCTGTTGCAATGATATTTCCATGCTGAACTGAGTTGTTCTGGGTCAAATATGAAGGCAAACCCACTTTCCTTTCAGTATTTTGCTGCAATTGGCAGAAATCAGCTCATTTGGCCTGAAAATGCTTTTAAGCACATAAAAACTTACACTCTTGATTTCTGGCTAAATAAAAGCTGTTGCAATGATATTTCCATGCTGAACTGAGTTGTTCTGGGTCAAATATGAAGGCAAACCCACTTTCCTTTCAGTATTTTGCTGCAATTGGCAGAAACAAGCATATTTGCTCATTCGGCCTGAAAATGCTTTTAAGCACATAAAAACTTACACTCTTGACTTCTGGCTAAATAAAAGCTGTTGCAATGATATTTCCATGCTGAACTGAGTTGTTCTGGGTCAAATATGAAGGCAAACCCACTTTCCTTTCAGTATTTTGCTGCAATTTGCAGAAACAAGCATATTTGCTCATTCGGCCTGAAAATGCTTTTAAGCGCATAAAAACTTACACTCTTGATTTCTGGCTAAATAAAAGCTGTTGCAATGATATTTCCATGCTGAACTGAGTTGTTCTGGGTCAAATATGAAGGCAAACCCACTTTCCTTTCAGTATTTTGCTGCAATTGGCAGAAACAAGCATATTTGCTCATTCGGCCAGAAAATGCTTTTAAGCGCATAAAAACTTACACTCTTGATTTCTGGCTAAATAAAAGCTGTTGCAATGATATTTCCATGCTGAACTGAGTTGTTCTGGGTCAAATATGAAGGCAAACCCACTTTCCTTTCAGTATTTTGCTGCAATTGGCAGAAACAAGCATATTTGCTCATTCGGCCAGAAAATGCTTTTAAGCGCATAAAAACTTACACTCTTGATTTCTGGCTAAATAAAAGCTGTTGCAATGATATTTCCATGCTGAACTGAGTTGTTCTGGGTCAAATATGAAAGCAAACCCACTTTCCTTTCAGTATTTCGCTGCACCTGGCAGAAACAAGCATTTTTGCTCATTCGGCCTGAAAATGCTTTTAAGCGCATAAAAACTTACACTCTTGATTTCTGGCTAAATAAAGGCTGTTGCAATGATATTTCCATGCTGAACTGAGTTGTTCTGTGTCAAATATGAAGGCAAACCCACTTTCCTTTCAGTATTTTGCTGCAATTGGCAGAAACAAGCATATTTGCTCATTCGGCCTGAAAATGCTTTTAAGCGCATAAAAACTTACACTCTTGATTTCTGGCTAAATAAAAGCTGTTGCAATGATATTTCCATGCTGAACTGAGTTGTTCTGGGTCAAATATGAAGGCAAACCCACTTTCCTTTCAGTATTTTGCTGCAATTGGCAGAAACAAGCATATTTGCTCATTCGGCCTGAAAATGCTTTTAAGCGCATAAAAACTTACACTCTTGATTTCTGGCTAAATAAAAGCTGTTGCAATGATATTTCCATGCTGAACTGAGTTGTTCTGGGTCAAATATGAAGGCAAACCCACTTTCCTTTCAGTATTTTGCTGCACCTGGCAGAAACAAGCATGTTTGCTCATTCGGCCTGAAAATGCTTTTCGGCGCATAAAAACTTACACTCTTGATTTCTGGCTAAATAAAAGCTGTTGCAATGATATTTCCATGCTGAACTGAGTTGTTCTGGGTCAAATATGAAGGCAAACCCACTTTCCTTTCAGTATTTTGCTGCAGTTGGCAGAAACAAGCATGTTTGCTCATTCGGCCTGAAAATGCTTTTAAGCACATAAAAACTTACACTCTTGATTTCTGGCTAAATAAAAGCTGTTGCAATGATATTTCCATGCTGAACTGAGTTGTTCTGGGTCAAATATGAAGGCAAACCCACTTTCCTTTCAGTATTTTGCTGCAATTGGCAGAAATCAGCTCATTTGGCCTGAAAATGCTTTTAAGCACATAAAAACTTACACTCTTGATTTCTGGCTAAATAAAAGCTGTTGCAATGATATTTCCATGCTGAACTGAGTTGTTCTGGGTCAAATATGAAGGCAAACCCACTTTCCTTTCAGTATTTTGCTGCAATTGGCAGAAACAAGCATATTTGCTCATTCGGCCTGAAAATGCTTTTAAGCGCATAAAAACTTACACTCTTGATTTCTGGCTAAATAAAAGCTGTTGCAATGATTTTTCCATGCTGAACTGAGTTGTTCTGTGTCAAATATGAAGGCAAACCCACTTTCCTTTCAGTATTTTGCTGCAATTGGCAGAAACAAGCATATTTGCTCATTCGGCCTGAAAATGCTTTTAAGCGCATAAAAACTTACACTCTTGATTTCTGGCTAAATAAAAGCTGTTGCAATGATATTTCCATGCTGAACTGAGTTGTTCTGGGTCAAATATGAAGGCAAACCCACTTTCCTTTCAGTATTTTGCTGCAATTGGCAGAAACAAGCATATTTGCTCATTCGGCCTGAAAATGCTTTTAAGCGCATAAAAACTTACACTCTTGATTTCTGGCTAAATAAAAGCTGTTGCAATGATATTTCCATGCTGAACTGAGTTGTTCTGGGTCAAATATGAAGGCAAACCCACTTTCCTTTCAGTATTTTGCTGCACCTGGCAGAAACAAGCATGTTTGCTCATTCGGCCTGAAAATGCTTTTCGGCGCATAAAAACTTACACTCTTGATTTCTGGCTAAATAAAAGCTGTTGCAATGATATTTCCATGCTGAACTGAGTTGTTCTGGGTCAAATATGAAGGCAAACCCACTTTCCTTTCAGTATTTTGCTGCAGTTGGCAGAAACAAGCATATTTGCTCATTCGGCCTGAAAATGCTTTTAAGCGCATAAAAACTTACACTCTTGATTTCTGGCTAAATAAAAGCTGTTGCAATGATATTTCCATGCTGAACTGAGTTGTTCTGGGTCAAATATGAAGGCAAACCCACTTTCCTTTCAGTATTTTGCTGCAATTGGCAGAAATCAGCTCATTTGGCCTGAAAATGCTTTTAAGCACATAAAAACTTACACTCTTGATTTCTGGCTAAATAAAAGCTGTTGCAATGATATTTCCATGCTGAACTGAGTTGTTCTGGGTCAAATATGAAGGCAAACCCACTTTCCTTTCAGTATTTTGCTGCAATTGGCAGAAACAAGCATATTTGCTCATTCGGCCTGAAAATGCTTTTAAGCGCATAAAAACTTACACTCTTGATTTCTGGCTAAATAAAAGCTGTTGCAATGATATTTCCATGCTGAACTGAGTTGTTCTGGGTCAAATATGAAGGCAAACCCACTTTCCTTTCAGTATTTTGCTGCAATTGGCAGAAACAAGCATATTTGCTCATTCGGCCAGAAAATGCTTTTAAGCGCATAAAAACTTACACTCTTGATTTCTGGCTAAATAAAAGCTGTTGCAATGATATTTCCATGCTGAACTGAGTTGTTCTGGGTCAAATATGAAGGCAAACCCACTTTCCTTTCAGTATTTTGCTGCAATTGGCAGAAACAAGCATATTTGCTCATTCGGCCTGAAAATGCTTTTAAGCGCATAAAAACTTACACTCTTGATTTCTGGCTAAATAAAAGCTGTTGCAATGATATTTCCATGCTGAACTGAGTTGTTCTGGGTCAAATATGAAGGCAAACCCACTTTTCTTTCAGTATTTTGCTGCAATTGGCAGAAATCAGCTCATTTGGCCTGAAAATGCTTTTAAGCACATAAAAACTTACACTCTTGATTTCTGGCTAAATAAAAGCTGTTGCAATGATATTTCCATGCTGAACTGAGTTGTTCTGTGTCAAATATGAAGGCAAACCAACTTTCCTTTCAGTATTTTGCTGCAATTAGCAGAAACAAGCATATTTGCTCATTCGGCCTGAAAATGCTTTTAAGCGCATAAAAACTTACACTCTTGATTCGTGGCTAAATAAAAGCTGTTGCAATGATATTTCCATGCTGAACTGAGTTGTTCTGGGTCAAATATGAAGGCAAACCCACTTTCCTTTCAGTATTTTTCTGCAATTGGCAGAAATCAGCTCATTTGGCCTGAAAATGCTTTTAAGCACATAAAAACTTACACTCTTGATTTCTGGCTAAATAAAAGCTGTTGCAATGATATTTCCATGCTGAACTGAGTTGTTCTGGGTCAAATATGAAGGCAAACCCACTTTCCTTTCAGTATTTTGCTGCAATTGGCAGAAATCAGCTCATTTGGCTTGAAAATGCTTATAAGCACATAAAAACTTACACTCTTGATTTCTGGCTAAATAAAAGCTGTTGCAATGATATTTCCATTCTGAACTGAGTTGTTCTGGGTCAAATATGAAGGCAAACCCACTTTCCTTTCAGTATTTTGCTGCAATTGGCAGAAACAAGCATATTTGCTCATTCGGTCTGAAAATGCTTTTAAGTGCATAAAAACTTACAATTTGATTTCTGGCTAAATAAAAGCTGTTGCAATGATTTTTCCATGCTGAACTGAGTTGTTCTGGGTCAAATATGAAGGCAAACCCACTTTCCTTTCAGTATTTTGCTGCAATTGGCAGAAATCAGCTCATTTGGCCTGAAAATGCTTTTAAGCACATAAAAACTTACACTCTTGATTTCTGGCTAAATAAAAGCTGTTGCAATGATATTTCCATGCTGAACTGAGTTGTTCTGGGTCAAATATGAAGGCAAACCCACTTTCCTTTCAGTATTTTGCTGCAATTGGCAGAAACAAGCATATTTGCTCATGCGGCCTGAAAATGCTTTTAAGCGCATAAAAACTTACACTCTTGATTTCTGGCTAAATAAAAGCTGTTGCAATGATATTTCCATGCTGAACTGAGTTGTTCTGGGTCAAATATGAAGGTAAACCAACTTTCCTTTCAGTATTTTGCTGCAATTGG
This sequence comes from Channa argus, assembly GCF_033026475.1. NCBI lineage: Eukaryota > Metazoa > Chordata > Actinopteri > Anabantiformes > Channidae > Channa > Channa argus. The sequence continues at coordinate 171,249 of NW_027125270.1, read as the reverse complement.
CAGAAATCAGCTCATTTGGCCTGAAAATGCTTTTAAGCACATAAAAACTTACACTCTTGATTTCTGGCTAAATAAAAGCTGTTGCAATGATATTTCCATGCTGAACTGAGTTGTTCTGGGTCAAATATGAAGGCAAACCCACTTTCCTTTCAGTATTTTGCTGCAATTGGCAGAAACAAGCATATTTGCTTATTCGGCCTGAAAATGCTTTTAAGCACATAAAAACTTACACTCTTGATTTCTGGCTAAATAAAAGCTGTTGCAATGATATTTCCATGCTGAACTGAGTTGTTCTGGGTCAAATATGAAGGCAAACCCACTTTCCTTTCAGTATTTTGCTGCAATTGGCAGAAATCAGCTCATTTGGCCTGAAAATGCTTTTAAGCACATAAAAACTTACACTCTTGATTTCTGGCTAAATAAAAGCTGTTGCAATGATATTTCCATGCTGAACTGAGTTGTTCTGGGTCAAATATGAAGGCAAACCCACTTTCCTTTCAGTATTTTGCTGCAATTGGCAGAAATCAACTCATTTGGCCTGAAAATGCTTTTAAGCACATAAAAACTTACACTCTTGATTTCTGGCTAAATAAAAGCTGTTGCAATGATATTTCCATGCTGAACTGAGTTGTTCTGGGTCAAATATGAAGGCAAACCCACTTTCCTTTCAGTATTTTGCTGCAATTGGCAGAAACAAGCATATTTGCTCATTCGGCCTGAAAATGCTTTTAAGCGCATAAAAACTTACACTCTTGATTTCTGGCTAAATAAAAGCTGTTGCAATGATATTTCCATGCTGAACTGAGTTGTTCTGGGTCAAATATGAAGGCAAACCCACTTTCCTTTCAGTATTTTGCTGCAATTGGCAGAAACAAGCATATTTGCTCATTCGGCCTGAAAATGCTTTTAAGCGCATAAAAACTTACACTCTTGATTTCTGGCTAAATAAAAGCTGTTGCAATGATATTTCCATGCTGAACTGAGTTGTTCTGGGTCAAATATGAAGGCAAACCCACTTTCCTTTCAGTATTTTGCTGCACCTGGCAGAAACAAGCATGTTTGCTCATTCGGCCTGAAAATGCTTTTCGGCGCATAAAAACTTACACTCTTGATTTCTGGCTAAATAAAAGCTGTTGCAATGATATTTCCATGCTGAACTGAGTTGTTCTGGGTCAAATATGAAGGCAAACCCACTTTCCTTTCAGTATTTTGCTGCAGTTGGCAGAAACAAGCATGTTTGCTCATTCGGCCTGAAAATGCTTTTAAGCGCATAAAAACTTACACTCCTGATTTCTGGCTAAATAAAAGCTGTTGCAATGATATTTCCATGCTGAACTGAGTTGTTCTGGGTCAAATATGAAGGCAAACCCACTTTCCTTTCAGTATTTTGCTGCAATTGGCAGAAATCAGCTCATTTGGCCGGAAAATGCTTTTAAGCACATAAAAACTTACACTCTTGATTTCTGGCTAAATAAAAGCTGTTGCAATGATATTTCCATGCTGAACTGAGTTGTTCTGGGTCAAATATGAAGGCAAACCCACTTTCCTTTCAGTATTTTGCTGCAATTGGCAGAAACAAGCATATTTGCTCATTCGGCCTGAAAATGCTTTTAAGCGCATAAAAACTTACACTCTTGATTTCTGGCTAAATAAAAGCTGTTGCAATGATATTTCCATGCTGAACTGAGTTGATCTGGGTCAAATATGAAGGCAAACCCACTTTCCTTTCAGTATTTTGCTGCAATTGGCAGAAACAAGCATATTTGCTCATTCGGCCTGAAAATGCTTTTAAGCGCATAAAAACTTACACTCTTGATTTCTGGCTAAATAAAAGCTGTTGCAATGATATTTCCATGCTGAACTGAGTTGTTCTGGGTCAAATATGAAGGCAAACCCACTTTCCTTTCAGTATTTTGCTGCAATTGGCAGAAACAAGCATATTTGCTCATTCGGCCTGAAAATGCTTTTAAGCGCATAAAAACTTACATTCTTGATTTCTGGCTAAATAAAAGCTGTTGCAATGATATTTCCATGCTGAACTGAGTTGTTCTGGGTCAAATATGAAGGCAAACCCACTTTTCTTTCAGTATTTTGCTGCAATTGGCAGAAATCAGCTCATTTGGCCTGAAAATGCTTTTAAGCACATAAAAACTTACACTCTTGATTTCTGGCTAAATAAAAGCTGTTGCAATGATATTTCCATGCTGAACTGAGTTGTTCTGTGTCAAATATGAAGGCAAACCCACTTTCCTTTCAGTATTTTGCTGCAATTGGCAGAAACAAGCATATTTGCTCATTCGGCCTGAAAATGCTTTTAAGCGCATAAAAACTTACACTCTTGATTCGTGGCTAAATAAAAGCTGTTGCAATGATATTTCCATGCTGAACTGAGTTGTTCTGGGTCAAATATGAAGGCAAACCCACTTTCCTTTCAGTATTTTTCTGCAATTGGCAGAAATCAGCTCATTTGGCCTAAAAATGCTTTTAAGCACATAAAAACTTACACTCTTGATTTCTGGCTAAATAAAAGCTGTTGCAATGATATTTCCATGCTGAACTGAGTTGTTCTGGGTCAAATATGAAGGCAAACCCACTTTCCTTTCAGTATTTTGCTGCAATTGGCAGAAATCAGCTCATTTGGCTTGAAAACGCTTTTAAGCACATAAAAACTTACACTCTTGATTTCTGGCTAAATAAAAGCTGTTGCAATGATATTTCCATGCTGAACTGAGTTGTTCTGGGTCAAATATGAAGGCAAACCCACTTTCCTTTCAGTATTTTGCTGCAATTGGCAGAAACAAGCATATTTGCTCATTCGGTCTGAAAATGCTTTTAAGTGCATAAAAACTTACAATTTGATTTCTGGCTAAATAAAAGCTGTTGCAATGATTTTTCCATGCTGAACTGAGTTGTTCTGGGTCAAATATGAAGGCAAACCCACTTTCCTTTCAGTATTTTGCTGCAATTGGCAGAAACAAGCATATTTGCTCATTCGGCCTGAAAATGCTTTTAAGCGCATAAAAACTTACACTCTTGATTTCTGGCTAAATAAAAGCTGTTGCAATGATATTTCCATGCTGAACTGAGTTGTTCTGGGTCAAATATGAAGGCAAACCCACTTTCCTTTCAGTATTTTGCTGCAATTGGCAGAAACAAGCATATTTGCTCATTCGGCCTGAAAATGCTTTTAAGCGCATAAAAACTTACATTCTTGATTTCTGGCTAAATAAAAGCTGTTGCAATGATATTTCCATGCTGAACTGAGTTGTTCTGGGTCAAATATGAAGGCAAACCCACTTTTCTTTCAGTATTTTTCTGCAATTGGCAGAAATCAGCTCATTTGGCCTGAAAATGCTTTTAAGCACATAAAAACTTACACTCTTGATTTCTGGCTAAATAAAAGCTGTTGCAATGATATTTCCATGCTGAACTGAGTTGTTCTGGGTCAAATATGAAGGCAAACCCACTTTCCTTTCAGTATTTTGCTGCAATTGGCAGAAACAAGCATATTTGCTCATGCGGCCTGAAAATGCTTTTAAGCGCATAAAAACTTACACTCTTGATTTCTGGCTAAATAAAAGCTGTTGCAATGATATTTCCATGCTGAACTGAGTTGTTCTGGGTCAAATATGAAGGCAAACCCACTTTCCTTTCAGTATTTTGCTGCAATTGGCAGAAACAAGCATATTTGCTCATTCGGCCTGAAAATGCTTTTAAGCGCATAAAAACTTACAATTTGATTTCTGGCTAAATAAAAGCTGTTGCAATGATTTTTCCATGCTGAACTGAGTTGTTCTGGGTCAAATATGAAGGCAAACCCACTTTCCTTTCAGTATTTTGCTGCAATTGGCAGAAATCAGCTCATTTGGCCTGAAAATGCTTTTAAGCACATAAAAACTTACACTCTTGATTTCTGGCTAAATAAAAGCTGTTGCAATGATATTTCCATGCTGAACTGAGTTGTTCTGGGTCAAATATGAAGGCAAACCCACTTTCCTTTCAGTATTTTGCTGCAATTGGCAGAAACAAGCATATTTGCTCATTCGGCCTGAAAATGCTTTTAAGCACATAAAAACTTACACTCTTGATTTCTGGCTAAATAAAAGCTGTTGCAATGATATTTCCATGCTGAACTGAGTTGTTCTGGGTCAAATATGAAGGCAAACCCACTTTCCTTTCAGTATTTTGCTGCAATTGGCAGAAATCAGCTCATTTGGCCTGAAAATGCTTTTAAGCGCATAAAAACTTACACTCTTGATTTCTGGCTAAATAAAAGCTGTTGCAATGATATTTCCATGCTGAACTGAGTTGTTCTGGGTCAAATATGAAGGCAAACCCACTTTCCTTTCAGTATTTTGCTGCAATTGGCAGAAACAAGCATATTTGCTCATTCGGCCAGAAAATGCTTTTAAGCGCATAAAAACTTACACTCTTGATTTCTGGCTAAATAAAAGCTGTTGCAATGATATTTCCATGCTGAACTGAGTTGTTCTGGGTCAAATATGAAGGCAAACCCACTTTCCTTTCAGTATTTTGCTGCAATTGGCAGAAACAAGCATATTTGCTCATTCGGCCAGAAAATGCTTTTAAGCGCATAAAAACTTACACTCTTGATTTCTGGCTAAATAAAAGCTGTTGCAATGATATTTCCATGCTGAACTGAGTTGTTCTGGGTCAAATATGAAGGCAAACCCACTTTCCTTTCAGTATTTTGCTGCAATTGGCAGAAACAAGCATATTTGCTCATTCGGCCTGAAAATGCTTTTAAGCGCATAAAAACTTACACTCTTGATTTCTGGCTAAATAAAAGCTGTTGCAATGATATTTCCATGCTGAACTGAGTTGTTCTGGGTCAAATATGAAGGCAAACCCACTTTCCTTTCAGTATTTTGCTGCACCTGGCAGAAACAAGCATGTTTGCTCATTCGGCCTGAAAATGCTTTTCGGCGCATAAAAACTTACACTCTTGATTTCTGGCTAAATAAAAGCTGTTGCAATGATATTTCCATGCTGAACTGAGTTGTTCTGGGTCAAATATGAAGGCAAACCCACTTTCCTTTCAGTATTTTGCTGCAGTTGGCAGAAACAAGCATGTTTGCTCATTCGGCCTGAAAATGCTTTTAAGCGCATAAAAACTTACACTCTTGATTTCTGGCTAAATAAAAGCTGTTGCAATGATATTTCCATGCTGAACTGAGTTGTTCTGGGTCAAATATGAAGGCAAACCCACTTTCCTTTCAGTATTTTGCTGCAATTGGCAGAAACAAGCATATTTGCTCATTCGGCCTGAAAATGCTTTTAAGCGCATAAAAACTTACACTCTTGATTTCTGGCTAAATAAAAGCTGTTGCAATGATATTTCCATGCTGAACTGAGTTGTTCTGTGTCAAATATGAAGGCAAACCCACTTTCCTTTCAGTATTTTGCTGCAATTGGCAGAAACAAGCATATTTGCTCATTCGGCCTGAAAATGCTTTTAAGCGCATAAAAACTTACACTCTTGATTTCTGGCTAAATAAAAGCTGTTGCAATGATATTTCCATGCTGAACTGAGTTGTTCTGGGTCAAATATGAAGGCAAACCCACTTTCCTTTCAGTATTTTGCTGCAATTGGCAGAAACAAGCATATTTGCTCATTCGGCCTGAAAATGCTTTTAAGCGCATAAAAACTTACACTCTTGATTTCTGGCTAAATAAAAGCTGTTGTATGATATTTCCATGCTGAACTGAGTTGTTCTGGGTCAAATATGAAGGCAAACCCACTTTCCTTTCAGTATTTTGCTGCACCTGGCAGAAACAAGCATGTTTGCTCATTCTGCCTGAAAATGCTTTTCGGCGCATAAAAACTTACACTCTTGATTTCTGGCTAAATAAAAGCTGTTGCAATGATATTTCCATGCTGAACTGAGTTGTTCTGGGTCAAATATGAAGGCAAACCCACTTTCCTTTCAGTATTTTGCTGCAGTTGGCAGAAACAAGCATATTTGCTCATTCGGCCTGAAAATGCTTTTAAGCGCATAAAAACTTACACTCTTGATTTCTGGCTAAATAAAAGCTGTTGCAATGATATTTCCATGCTGAACTGAGTTGTTCTGGGTCAAATATGAAGGCAAACCCACTTTCCTTTCAGTATTTTGCTGCAATTGGCAGAAATCAGCTCATTTGGCCTGAAAATGCTTTTAAGCACATAAAAACTTACACTCTTGATTTCTGGCTAAATAAAAGCTGTTGCAATGATATTTCCATGCTGAACTGAGTTGTTCTGGGTCAAATATGAAGGCAAACCCACTTTCCTTTCAGTATTTTGCTGCAATTGGCAGAAACAAGCATATTTGCTCATTCGGCCTGAAAATGCTTTTAAGCGCATAAAAACTTACACTCTTGATTTCTGGCTAAATAAAAGCTGTTGCAATGATATTTCCATGCTGAACTGAGTTGTTCTGGGTCAAATATGAAGGCAAACCCACTTTCCTTTCAGTATTTTGCTGCAATTGGCAGAAACAAGCATATTTGCTCATTCGGCCTGAAAATGCTTTTAAGCGCATAAAAACTTACACTCTTGATTTCTGGCTAAATAAAAGCTGTTGCAATGATATTTCCATGCTGAACTGAGTTGTTCTGGGTCAAATATGAAGGCAAACCCACTTTTCTTTCAGTATTTTGCTGCAATTGGCAGAAATCAGCTCATTTGGCCTGAAAATGCTTTTAAGCACATAAAAACTTACACTCTTGATTTCTGGCTAAATAAAAGCTGTTGCAATGATATTTCCATGCTGAACTGAGTTGTTCTGTGTCAAATATGAAGGCAAACCCACTTTCCTTTCAGTATTTTGCTGCAATTAGCAGAAACAAGCATATTTGCTCATTCGGCCTGAAAATGCTTTTAAGCGCATAAAAACTTACACTCTTGATTCGTGGCTAAATAAAAGCTGTTGCAATGATATTTCCATGCTGAACTGAGTTGTTCTGGGTCAAATATGAAGGCAAACCCACTTTCCTTTCAGTATTTTTCTGCAATTGGCAGAAATCAGCTCATTTGGCCTGAAAATGCTTTTAAGCACATAAAAACTTACACTCTTGATTTCTGGCTAAATAAAAGCTGTTGCAATGATATTTCCATGCTGAACTGAGTTGTTCTGGGTCAAATATGAAGGCAAACCCACTTTCCTTTCAGTATTTTGCTGCAATTGGCAGAAATCAGCTCATTTGGCTTGAAAATGCTTATAAGCACATAAAAACTTACACTCTTGATTTCTGGCTAAATAAAAGCTGTTGCAATGATATTTCCATGCTGAACTGAGTTGTTCTGGGTCAAATATGAAGGCAAACCCACTTTCCTTTCAGTATTTTGCTGCAATTGGCAGAAACAAGCATATTTGCTCATTCGGCCTGAAAATGCTTATAAGCACATAAAAACTTACACTCTTGATTTCTGGCTAAATAAAAGCTGTTGTATGATATTTCCATGCTGAACTGAGTTGTTCTGGGTCAAATATGAAGGCAAACCCACTTTCCTTTCAGTATTTTGCTGCACCTGGCAGAAACAAGCATGTTTGCTCATTCTGCCTGAAAATGCTTTTCGGCGCATAAAAACTTACACTCTTGATTTCTGGCTAAATAAAAGCTGTTGCAATGATATTTCCATGCTGAACTGAGTTGTTCTGGGTCAAATATGAAGGCAAACCCACTTTCCTTTCAGTATTTTGCTGCAGTTGGCAGAAACAAGCATATTTGCTCATTCGGCCTGAAAATGCTTTTAAGCGCATAAAAACTTACACTCTTGATTTCTGGCTAAATAAAAGCTGTTGCAATGATATTTCCATGCTGAACTGAGTTGTTCTGGGTCAAATATGAAGGCAATCCCACTTTCCTTTCAGTATTTTGCTGCAATTGGCAGAAATCAGCTCATTTGGCCTGAAAATGCTTTTAAGCACATAAAAACTTACACTCTTGATTTCTGGCTAAATAAAAGCTGTTGCAATGATATTTCCATGCTGAACTGAGTTGTTCTGGGTCAAATATGAAGGCAAACCCACTTTCCTTTCAGTATTTTGCTGCAATTGGCAGAAACAAGCATATTTGCTCATTCGGCCTGAAAATGCTTTTAAGCGCATAAAAACTTACACTCTTGATTTCTGGCTAAATAAAAGCTGTTGCAATGATATTTCCATGCTGAACTGAGTTGTTCTGGGTCAAATATGAAGGCAAACCCACTTTCCTTTCAGTATTTTGCTGCAATTGGCAGAAACAAGCATATTTGCTCATTCGGCCTGAAAATGCTTTTAAGCGCATAAAAACTTACACTCTTGATTTCTGGCTAAATAAAAGCTGTTGCAATGATATTTCCATGCTGAACTGAGTTGTTCTGGGTCAAATATGAAGGCAAACCCACTTTTCTTTCAGTATTTTGCTGCAATTGGCAGAAATCAGCTCATTTGGCCTGAAAATGCTTTTAAGCACATAAAAACTTACACTCTTGATTTCTGGCTAAATAAAAGCTGTTGCAATGATATTTCCATGCTGAACTGAGTTGTTCTGTGTCAAATATGAAGGCAAACCCACTTTCCTTTCAGTATTTTGCTGCAATTAGCAGAAACAAGCATATTTGCTCATTCGGCCTGAAAATGCTTTTAAGCGCATAAAAACTTACACTCTTGATTCGTGGCTAAATAAAAGCTGTTGCAATGATATTTCCATGCTGAACTGAGTTGTTCTGGGTCAAATATGAAGGCAAACCCACTTTCCTTTCAGTATTTTTCTGCAATTGGCAGAAATCAGCTCATTTGGCCTGAAAATGCTTTTAAGCACATAAAAACTTACACTCTTGATTTATGGCTAAATAAAAGCTGTTGCAATGATATTTCCATGCTGAACTGAGTTGTTCTGGGTCAAATATGAAGGCAAACCCACTTTCCTTTCAGTATTTTGCTGCAATTGGCAGAAATCAGCTCATTTGGCTTGAAAATGCTTATAAGCACATAAAAACTTACACTCTTGATTTCTGGCTAAATAAAAGCTGTTGCAATGATATTTCCATGCTGAACTGAGTTGTTCTGGGTCAAATATGAAGGCAAACCCACTTTCCTTTCAGTATTTTGCTGCAATTGGCAGAAACAAGCATATTTGCTCATTCGGTCTGAAAATGCTTTTAAGTGCATAAAAACTTACAATTTGATTTCTGGCTAAATAAAAGCTGTTGCAATGATTTTTCCATGCTGAACTGAGTTGTTCTGGGTCAAATATGAAGGCAAACCCACTTTCCTTTCAGTATTTTGCTGCAATTGGCAGAAATCAGCTCATTTGGCCTGAAAATGCTTTTAAGCACATAAAAACTTACACTCTTGATTTCTGGCTAAATAAAAGCTGTTGCAATGATATTTCCATGCTGAACTGAGTTGTTCTGGGTCAAATATGAAGGCAAACCCACTTTCCTTTCAGTATTTTGCTGCAATTGGCAGAAACAAGCATATTTGCTCATGCGGCCTGAAAATGCTTTTAAGCGCATAAAAACTTACACTCTTGATTTCTGGCTAAATAAAAGCTGTTGCAATGATATTTCCATGCTGAACTGAGTTGTTCTGGGTCAAATATGAAGGCAAACCCACTTTCCTTTCAGTATTTTGCTGCAATTTGCAGAAACAAGCATATTTGCTCATTCGGCCTGAAAATGCTTTTAAGCGCATAAAAACTTACAATTTGATTTCTGGCTAAATAAAAGCTGTTGCAATGATTTTTCCATGCTGAACTGAGTTGTTCTGGGTCAAATATGAAGGCAAACCCACTTTCCTTTCAGTATTTTGCTGCAATTGGCAGAAATCAGCTCATTTGGCCTGAAAATGCTTTTAAGCACATAAAAACTTACACTCTTGATTTCTGGCTAAATAAAAGCTGTTGCAATGATATTTCCATGCTGAACTGAGTTGTTCTGGGTCAAATATGAAGGCAAACCCACTTTCCTTTCAGTATTTTGCTGCAATTGGCAGAAACAAGCATATTTGCTCATTCGGCCAGAAAATGCTTTTAAGCGCATAAAAACTTACACTCTTGATTTCTGGCTAAATAAAAGCTGTTGCAATGATATTTCCATGCTGAACTGAGTTGTTCTGGGTCAAATATGAAGGCAAACCCACTTTCCTTTCAGTATTTTGCTGCACCTGGCAGAAACAAGCATTTTTGCTCATTCGGCCTGAAAATGCTTTTAAGCGCATAAAAACTTACACTCTTGATTTCTGGCTAAATAAAGGCTGTTGCAATGATATTTCCATGCTGAACTGAGTTGTTCTGTGTCAAATATGAAGGCAAACCCACTTTCCTTTCAGTATTTTGCTGCAATTGGCAGAAACAAGCATATTTGCTCATTCGGCCTGAAAATGCTTTTAAGCGCATAAAAACTTACACTCTTGATTTCTGGCTAAATAAAAGCTGTTGCAATGATATTTCCATGCTGAACTGAGTTGTTCTGGGTCAAATATGAAGGCAAACCCACTTTCCTTTCAGTATTTTGCTGCACCTGGCAGAAACAAGCATTTTTGCTCATTCGGCCTGAAAATGCTTTTAAGCGCATAAAAACTTACACTCTTGATTTCTGGCTAAATAAAGGCTGTTGCAATGATATTTCCATGCTGAACTGAGTTGTTCTGTGTCAAATATGAAGGCAAACCCACTTTCCTTTCAGTATTTTGCTGCAATTGGCAGAAACAAGCATATTTGCTCATTCGGCCTGAAAATGCTTTTAAGCGCATAAAAACTTACACTCTTGATTTCTGGCTAAATAAAAGCTGTTGCAATGATATTTCCATGCTGAACTGAGTTGTTCTGGGTCAAATATGAAGGCAAACCCACTTTCCTTTCAGTATTTTGCTGCACCTGGCAGAAACAAGCATGTTTGCTCATTCGGCCTGAAAATGCTCTTCGGCGCATAAAAACTTACACTCTTGATTTCTGGCTAAATAAAAGCTGTTGCAATGATATTTCCATGCTGAACTGAGTTGTTCTGGGTCAAATATGAAGGCAAACCCACTTTCCTTTCAGTATTTTGCTGCAGTTGGCAGAAACAAGCATGTTTGCTCATTCGGCCTGAAAATGCTTTTAAGCGCATAAAAACTTACACTCCTGATTTCTGGCTAAATAAAAGCTGTTGCAATGATATTTCCATGCTGAACTGAGTTGTTCTGGGTCAAATATGAAGGCAAACCCACTTTCCTTTCAGTATTTTGCTGCAATTGGCAGAAATCAGCTCATTTGGCCTGAAAATGCTTTTAAGCACATAAAAACTTACACTCTTGATTTCTGGCTAAATAAAAGCTGTTGCAATGATATTTCCATGCTGAACTGAGTTGTTCTGGGTCAAATATGAAGGCAAACCCACTTTCCTTTCAGTATTTTGCTGCAATTGGCAGAAACAAGCATATTTGCTCATTCGGCCTGAAAATGCTTTTAAGCGCATAAAAACTTACACTCTTGATTTCTGGCTAAATAAAAGCTGTTGCAATGATATTTCCATGCTGAACTGAGTTGTTCTGGGTCAAATATGAAGGCAAACCCACTTTCCTTTCAGTATTTTGCTGCAATTGGCAGAAACAAGCATATTTGCTCATTCGGCCTGAAAATGCTTTTAAGCGCATAAAAACTTACATTCTTGATTTCTGGCTAAATAAAAGCTGTTGCAATGATATTTCCATGCTGAACTGAGTTGTTCTGGGTCAAATATGAAGGCAAACCCACTTTTCTTTCAGTATTTTGCTGCAATTGGCAGAAATCAGCTCATTTGGCCTGAAAATGCTTTTAAGCACATAAAAACTTACACTCTTGATTTCTGGCTAAATAAAAGCTGTTGCAATGATATTTCCATGCTGAACTGAGTTGTTCTGTGTCAAATATGAAGGCAAACCCACTTTCCTTTCAGTATTTTGCTGCAATTGGCAGAAACAAGCATATTTGCTCATTCGGCCTGAAAATGCTTTTAAGCGCATAAAAACTTACACTCTTGATTCGTGGCTAAATAAAAGCTGTTGCAATGATATTTCCATGCTGAACTGAGTTGTTCTGGGTCAAATATGAAGGCAAACCCACTTTCCTTTCAGTATTTTTCTGCAATTGGCAGAAATCAGCTCATTTGGCCTGAAAATGCTTTTAAGCACATAAAAACTTACACTCTTGATTTCTGGCTAAATAAAAGCTGTTGCAATGATATTTCCATGCTGAACTGAGTTGTTCTGGGTCAAATATGAAGGCAAACCCACTTTCCTTTCAGTATTTTGCTGCAATTGGCAGAAACAAGCATATTTGCTCATTCGGTCTGAAAATGCTTTTAAGTGCATAAAAACTTACAATTTGATTTCTGGCTAAATAAAAGCTGTTGCAATGATTTTTCCATGCTGAACTGAGTTGTTCTGGGTCAAATATGAAGGCAAACCCACTTTCCTTTCAGTATTTTGCTGCAATTGGCAGAAATCAGCTCATTTGGCCTGAAAATGCTTTTAAGCACATAAAAACTTACACTCTTGATTTCTGGCTAAATAAAAGCTGTTGCAATGATATTTCCATGCTGAACTGAGTTGTTCTGGGTCAAATATGAAGGCAAACCCACTTTCCTTTCAGTATTTTGCTGCAATTGGCAGAAACAAGCATATTTGCTCATGCGGCCTGAAAATGCTTTTAAGCGCATAAAAACTTACACTCTTGATTTCTGGCTAAATAAAAGCTGTTGCAATGATATTTCCATGCTGAACTGAGTTGTTCTGGGTCAAATATGAAGGCAAACCCACTTTCCTTTCAGTATTTTGCTGCAATTTGCAGAAACAAGCATATTTGCTCATTCGGCCTGAAAATGCTTTTAAGCGCATAAAAACTTACAATTTGATTTCTGGCTAAATAAAAGCTGTTGCAATGATTTTTCCATGCTGAACTGAGTTGTTCTGGGTCAAATATGAAGGCAAACCCACTTTCCTTTCAGTATTTTGCTGCAATTGGCAGAAATCAGCTCATTTGGCCTGAAAATGCTTTTAAGCACATAAAAACTTACACTCTTGATTTCTGGCTAAATAAAAGCTGTTGCAATGATATTTCCATGCTGAACTGAGTTGTTCTGGGTCAAATATGAAGGCAAACCCACTTTCCTTTCAGTATTTTGCTGCAATTGGCAGAAACAAGCATATTTGCTCATTCGGCCTGAAAATGCTTTTAAGCACATAAAAACTTACACTCTTGACTTCTGGCTAAATAAAAGCTGTTGCAATGATATTTCCATGCTGAACTGAGTTGTTCTGGGTCAAATATGAAGGCAAACCCACTTTCCTTTCAGTATTTTGCTGCAATTTGCAGAAACAAGCATATTTGCTCATTCGGCCTGAAAATGCTTTTAAGCGCATAAAAACTTACACTCTTGATTTCTGGCTAAATAAAAGCTGTTGCAATGATATTTCCATGCTGAACTGAGTTGTTCTGGGTCAAATATGAAGGCAAACCCACTTTCCTTTCAGTATTTTGCTGCAATTGGCAGAAACAAGCATATTTGCTCATTCGGCCAGAAAATGCTTTTAAGCGCATAAAAACTTACACTCTTGATTTCTGGCTAAATAAAAGCTGTTGCAATGATATTTCCATGCTGAACTGAGTTGTTCTGGGTCAAATATGAAGGCAAACCCACTTTCCTTTCAGTATTTTGCTGCAATTGGCAGAAACAAGCATATTTGCTCATTCGGCCAGAAAATGCTTTTAAGCGCATAAAAACTTACACTCTTGATTTCTGGCTAAATAAAAGCTGTTGCAATGATATTTCCATGCTGAACTGAGTTGTTCTGGGTCAAATATGAAAGCAAACCCACTTTCCTTTCAGTATTTCGCTGCACCTGGCAGAAACAAGCATTTTTGCTCATTCGGCCTGAAAATGCTTTTAAGCGCATAAAAACTTACACTCTTGATTTCTGGCTAAATAAAGGCTGTTGCAATGATATTTCCATGCTGAACTGAGTTGTTCTGTGTCAAATATGAAGGCAAACCCACTTTCCTTTCAGTATTTTGCTGCAATTGGCAGAAACAAGCATATTTGCTCATTCGGCCTGAAAATGCTTTTAAGCGCATAAAAACTTACACTCTTGATTTCTGGCTAAATAAAAGCTGTTGCAATGATATTTCCATGCTGAACTGAGTTGTTCTGGGTCAAATATGAAGGCAAACCCACTTTCCTTTCAGTATTTTGCTGCAATTGGCAGAAACAAGCATATTTGCTCATTCGGCCTGAAAATGCTTTTAAGCGCATAAAAACTTACACTCTTGATTTCTGGCTAAATAAAAGCTGTTGCAATGATATTTCCATGCTGAACTGAGTTGTTCTGGGTCAAATATGAAGGCAAACCCACTTTCCTTTCAGTATTTTGCTGCACCTGGCAGAAACAAGCATGTTTGCTCATTCGGCCTGAAAATGCTTTTAAGCGCATAAAAACTTACACTCTTGATTTCTGGCTAAATAAAAGCTGTTGCAATGATATTTCCATGCTGAACTGAGTTGTTCTGGGTCAAATATGAAGGCAAACCCACTTTCCTTTCAGTATTTTGCTGCAGTTGGCAGAAACAAGCATGTTTGCTCATTCGGCCTGAAAATGCTTTTAAGCACATAAAAACTTACACTCTTGATTTCTGGCTAAATAAAAGCTGTTGCAATGATATTTCCATGCTGAACTGAGTTGTTCTGGGTCAAATATGAAGGCAAACCCACTTTCCTTTCAGTATTTTGCTGCAATTGGCAGAAATCAGCTCATTTGGCCTGAAAATGCTTTTAAGCACATAAAAACTTACACTCTTGATTTCTGGCTAAATAAAAGCTGTTGCAATGATATTTCCATGCTGAACTGAGTTGTTCTGGGTCAAATATGAAGGCAAACCCACTTTCCTTTCAGTATTTTGCTGCAATTGGCAGAAACAAGCATATTTGCTCATTCGGCCTGAAAATGCTTTTAAGCGCATAAAAACTTACACTCTTGATTTCTGGCTAAATAAAAGCTGTTGCAATGATTTTTCCATGCTGAACTGAGTTGTTCTGTGTCAAATATGAAGGCAAACCCACTTTCCTTTCAGTATTTTGCTGCAATTGGCAGAAACAAGCATATTTGCTCATTCGGCCTGAAAATGCTTTTAAGCGCATAAAAACTTACACTCTTGATTTCTGGCTAAATAAAAGCTGTTGCAATGATATTTCCATGCTGAACTGAGTTGTTCTGGGTCAAATATGAAGGCAAACCCACTTTCCTTTCAGTATTTTGCTGCAATTGGCAGAAATCAGCTCATTTGGCCTGAAAATGCTTTTAAGCACATAAAAACTTACACTCTTGATTTCTGGCTAAATAAAAGCTGTTGCAATGATATTTCCATGCTGAACTGAGTTGTTCTGGGTCAAATATGAAGGCAAACCCACTTTCCTTTCAGTATTTTGCTGCAATTGGCAGAAACAAGCATATTTGCTCATTCGGCCTGAAAATGCTTTTAAGCACATAAAAACTTACACTCTTGACTTCTGGCTAAATAAAAGCTGTTGCAATGATATTTCCATGCTGAACTGAGTTGTTCTGGGTCAAATATGAAGGCAAACCCACTTTCCTTTCAGTATTTTGCTGCAATTTGCAGAAACAAGCATATTTGCTCATTCGGCCTGAAAATGCTTTTAAGCGCATAAAAACTTACACTCTTGATTTCTGGCTAAATAAAAGCTGTTGCAATGATATTTCCATGCTGAACTGAGTTGTTCTGGGTCAAATATGAAGGCAAACCCACTTTCCTTTCAGTATTTTGCTGCAATTGGCAGAAACAAGCATATTTGCTCATTCGGCCAGAAAATGCTTTTAAGCGCATAAAAACTTACACTCTTGATTTCTGGCTAAATAAAAGCTGTTGCAATGATATTTCCATGCTGAACTGAGTTGTTCTGGGTCAAATATGAAGGCAAACCCACTTTCCTTTCAGTATTTTGCTGCAATTGGCAGAAACAAGCATATTTGCTCATTCGGCCAGAAAATGCTTTTAAGCGCATAAAAACTTACACTCTTGATTTCTGGCTAAATAAAAGCTGTTGCAATGATATTTCCATGCTGAACTGAGTTGTTCTGGGTCAAATATGAAAGCAAACCCACTTTCCTTTCAGTATTTCGCTGCACCTGGCAGAAACAAGCATTTTTGCTCATTCGGCCTGAAAATGCTTTTAAGCGCATAAAAACTTACACTCTTGATTTCTGGCTAAATAAAGGCTGTTGCAATGATATTTCCATGCTGAACTGAGTTGTTCTGTGTCAAATATGAAGGCAAACCCACTTTCCTTTCAGTATTTTGCTGCAATTGGCAGAAACAAGCATATTTGCTCATTCGGCCTGAAAATGCTTTTAAGCGCATAAAAACTTACACTCTTGATTTCTGGCTAAATAAAAGCTGTTGCAATGATATTTCCATGCTGAACTGAGTTGTTCTGGGTCAAATATGAAGGCAAACCCACTTTCCTTTCAGTATTTTGCTGCAATTGGCAGAAACAAGCATATTTGCTCATTCGGCCTGAAAATGCTTTTAAGCGCATAAAAACTTACACTCTTGATTTCTGGCTAAATAAAAGCTGTTGCAATGATATTTCCATGCTGAACTGAGTTGTTCTGGGTCAAATATGAAGGCAAACCCACTTTCCTTTCAGTATTTTGCTGCACCTGGCAGAAACAAGCATGTTTGCTCATTCGGCCTGAAAATGCTTTTCGGCGCATAAAAACTTACACTCTTGATTTCTGGCTAAATAAAAGCTGTTGCAATGATATTTCCATGCTGAACTGAGTTGTTCTGGGTCAAATATGAAGGCAAACCCACTTTCCTTTCAGTATTTTGCTGCAGTTGGCAGAAACAAGCATGTTTGCTCATTCGGCCTGAAAATGCTTTTAAGCACATAAAAACTTACACTCTTGATTTCTGGCTAAATAAAAGCTGTTGCAATGATATTTCCATGCTGAACTGAGTTGTTCTGGGTCAAATATGAAGGCAAACCCACTTTCCTTTCAGTATTTTGCTGCAATTGGCAGAAATCAGCTCATTTGGCCTGAAAATGCTTTTAAGCACATAAAAACTTACACTCTTGATTTCTGGCTAAATAAAAGCTGTTGCAATGATATTTCCATGCTGAACTGAGTTGTTCTGGGTCAAATATGAAGGCAAACCCACTTTCCTTTCAGTATTTTGCTGCAATTGGCAGAAACAAGCATATTTGCTCATTCGGCCTGAAAATGCTTTTAAGCGCATAAAAACTTACACTCTTGATTTCTGGCTAAATAAAAGCTGTTGCAATGATTTTTCCATGCTGAACTGAGTTGTTCTGTGTCAAATATGAAGGCAAACCCACTTTCCTTTCAGTATTTTGCTGCAATTGGCAGAAACAAGCATATTTGCTCATTCGGCCTGAAAATGCTTTTAAGCGCATAAAAACTTACACTCTTGATTTCTGGCTAAATAAAAGCTGTTGCAATGATATTTCCATGCTGAACTGAGTTGTTCTGGGTCAAATATGAAGGCAAACCCACTTTCCTTTCAGTATTTTGCTGCAATTTGCAGAAACAAGCATATTTGCTCATTCGGCCTGAAAATGCTTTTAAGCGCATAAAAACTTACACTCTTGATTTCTGGCTAAATAAAAGCTGTTGCAATGATATTTCCATGCTGAACTGAGTTGTTCTGGGTCAAATATGAAGGCAAACCCACTTTCCTTTCAGTATTTTGCTGCACCTGGCAGAAACAAGCATGTTTGCTCATTCTGCCTGAAAATGCTTTTCGGCGCATAAAAACTTACACTCTTGATTTCTGGCTAAATAAAAGCTGTTGCAATGATATTTCCATGCTGAACTGAGTTGTTCTGGGTCAAATATGAAGGCAAACCCACTTTCCTTTCAGTATTTTGCTGCAGTTGGCAGAAACAAGCATATTTGCTCATTCGGCCTGAAAATGCTTTTAAGCGCATAAAAACTTACACTCTTGATTTCTGGCTAAATAAAAGCTGTTGCAATGATATTTCCATGCTGAACTGAGTTGTTCTGGGTCAAATATGAAGGCAAACCCACTTTCCTTTCAGTATTTTGCTGCAATTGGCAGAAATCAGCTCATTTGGCCTGAAAATGCTTTTAAGCACATAAAAACTTACACTCTTGATTTCTGGCTAAATAAAAGCTGTTGCAATGATATTTCCATGCTGAACTGAGTTGTTCTGGGTCAAATATGAAGGCAAACCCACTTTCCTTTCAGTATTTTGCTGCAATTGGCAGAAACAAGCATATTTGCTCATTCGGCCTGAAAATGCTTTTAAGCGCATAAAAACTTACACTCTTGATTTCTGGCTAAATAAAAGCTGTTGCAATGATATTTCCATGCTGAACTGAGTTGTTCTGGGTCAAATATGAAGGCAAACCCACTTTCCTTTCAGTATTTTGCTGCAATTGGCAGAAACAAGCATATTTGCTCATTCGGCCAGAAAATGCTTTTAAGCGCATAAAAACTTACACTCTTGATTTCTGGCTAAATAAAAGCTGTTGCAATGATATTTCCATGCTGAACTGAGTTGTTCTGGGTCAAATATGAAGGCAAACCCACTTTCCTTTCAGTATTTTGCTGCAATTGGCAGAAACAAGCATATTTGCTCATTCGGCCTGAAAATGCTTTTAAGCGCATAAAAACTTACACTCTTGATTTCTGGCTAAATAAAAGCTGTTGCAATGATATTTCCATGCTGAACTGAGTTGTTCTGGGTCAAATATGAAGGCAAACCCACTTTTCTTTCAGTATTTTGCTGCAATTGGCAGAAATCAGCTCATTTGGCCTGAAAATGCTTTTAAGCACATAAAAACTTACACTCTTGATTTCTGGCTAAATAAAAGCTGTTGCAATGATATTTCCATGCTGAACTGAGTTGTTCTGTGTCAAATATGAAGGCAAACCCACTTTCCTTTCAGTATTTTGCTGCAATTAGCAGAAACAAGCATATTTGCTCATTCGGCCTGAAAATGCTTTTAAGCGCATAAAAACTTACACTCTTGATTCGTGGCTAAATAAAAGCTGTTGCAATGATATTTCCATGCTGAACTGAGTTGTTCTGGGTCAAATATGAAGGCAAACCCACTTTCCTTTCAGTATTTTTCTGCAATTGGCAGAAATCAGCTCATTTGGCCTGAAAATGCTTTTAAGCACATAAAAACTTACACTCTTGATTTCTGGCTAAATAAAAGCTGTTGCAATGATATTTCCATGCTGAACTGAGTTGTTCTGGGTCAAATATGAAGGCAAACCCACTTTCCTTTCAGTATTTTGCTGCAATTGGCAGAAATCAGCTCATTTGGCTTGAAAATGCTTATAAGCACATAAAAACTTACACTCTTGATTTCTGGCTAAATAAAAGCTGTTGCAATGATATTTCCATGCTGAACTGAGTTGTTCTGGGTCAAATATGAAGGCAAACCCACTTTCCTTTCAGTATTTTGCTGCAATTGGCAGAAACAAGCATATTTGCTCATTCGGCCTGAAAATGCTTTTAAGTGCATAAAAACTTACAATTTGATTTCTGGCTAAATAAAAGCTGTTGCAATGATTTTTCCATGCTGAACTGAGTTGTTCTGGGTCAAATATGAAGGCAAACCCACTTTCCTTTCAGTATTTTGCTGCAATTGGCAGAAATCAGCTCATTTGGCCTGAAAATGCTTTTAAGCACATAAAAACTTACACTCTTGATTTCTGGCTAAATAAAAGCTGTTGCAATGATATTTCCATGCTGAACTGAGTTGTTCTGGGTCAAATATGAAGGCAAACCCACTTTCCTTTCAGTATTTTGCTGCAATTGGCAGAAACAAGCATATTTGCTCATGCGGCCTGAAAATGCTTTTAAGCGCATAAAAACTTACACTCTTGATTTCTGGCTAAATAAAAGCTGTTGCAATGATATTTCCATGCTGAACTGAGTTGTTCTGGGTCAAATATGAAGGTAAACCCACTTTCCTTTCAGTATTTTGCTGCAATTGGCAGAAATCAGCTCATTTGGCCTGAAAATGCTTTTAAGCACATAAAAACTTACACTCTTGATTTCTGGCTAAATAAAAGCTGTTGCAATGATATTTCCATGCTGAACTGAGTTGTTCTGGGTCAAATATGAAGGCAAACCCACTTTCCTTTCAGTATTTTGCTGCAATTGGCAGAAACAAGCATATTTGCTTATTCGGCCTGAAAATGCTTTTAAGCACATAAAAACTTACACTCTTGATTTCTGGCTAAATAAAAGCTGTTGCAATGATATTTCCATGCTGAACTGAGTTGTTCTGGGTCAAATATGAAGGCAAACCCACTTTCCTTTCAGTATTTTGCTGCAATTGGCAGAAATCAGCTCATTTGGCCTGAAAATGCTTTTAAGCACATAAAAACTTACACTCTTGATTTCTGGCTAAATAAAAGCTGTTGCAATGATATTTCCATGCTGAACTGAGTTGTTCTGGGTCAAATATGAAGGCAAACCCACTTTCCTTTCAGTATTTTGCTGCAATTGGCAGAAATCAACTCATTTGGCCTGAAAATGCTTTTAAGCACATAAAAACTTACACTCTTGATTTCTGGCTAAATAAAAGCTGTTGCAATGATATTTCCATGCTGAACTGAGTTGTTCTGGGTCAAATATGAAGGAAAACCCACTTTCCTTTCAGTATTTTGCTGCAATTGGCAGAAACAAGCATATTTGCTCATTCGGCCTGAAAATGCTTTTAAGCGCATAAAAACTTACACTCTTGATTTCTGGCTAAATAAAAGCTGTTGCAATGATATTTCCATGCTGAACTGAGTTGTTCTGGGTCAAATATGAAGGCAAACCCACTTTCCTTTCAGTATTTTGCTGCAATTGGCAGAAACAAGCATATTTGCTCATTCGGCCTGAAAATGCTTTTAAGCGCATAAAAACTTACACTCTTGATTTCTGGCTAAATAAAAGCTGTTGCAATGATATTTCCATGCTGAACTGAGTTGTTCTGGGTCAAATATGAAGGCAAACCCACTTTCCTTTCAGTATTTTGCTGCACCTGGCAGAAACAAGCATGTTTGCTCATTCGGCCTGAAAATGCTTTTCGGCGCATAAAAACTTACACTCTTGATTTCTGGCTAAATAAAAGCTGTTGCAATGATATTTCCATGCTGAACTGAGTTGTTCTGGGTCAAATATGAAGGCAAACCCACTTTCCTTTCAGTATTTTGCTGCAGTTGGCAGAAACAAGCATGTTTGCTCATTCGGCCTGAAAATGCTTTTAAGCGCATAAAAACTTACACTCCTGATTTCTGGCTAAATAAAAGCTGTTGCAATGATATTTCCATGCTGAACTGAGTTGTTCTGGGTCAAATATGAAGGCAAACCCACTTTCCTTTCAGTATTTTGCTGCAATTGGCAGAAATCAGCTCATTTGGCCGGAAAATGCTTTTAAGCACATAAAAACTTACACTCTTGATTTCTGGCTAAATAAAAGCTGTTGCAATGATATTTCCATGCTGAACTGAGTTGTTCTGGGTCAAATATGAAGGCAAACCCACTTTCCTTTCAGTATTTTGCTGCAATTGGCAGAAACAAGCATATTTGCTCATTCGGCCTGAAAATGCTTTTAAGCGCATAAAAACTTACACTCTTGATTTCTGGCTAAATAAAAGCTGTTGCAATGATATTTCCATGCTGAACTGAGTTGTTCTGGGTCAAATATGAAGGCAAACCCACTTTCCTTTCAGTATTTTGCTGCAATTGGCAGAAACAAGCATATTTGCTCATTCGGCCTGAAAATGCTTTTAAGCGCATAAAAACTTACACTCTTGATTTCTGGCTAAATAAAAGCTGTTGCAATGATATTTCCATGCTGAACTGAGTTGTTCTGGGTCAAATATGAAGGCAAACCCACTTTCCTTTCAGTATTTTGCTGCAATTGGCAGAAACAAGCATATTTGCTCATTCGGCCTGAAAATGCTTTTAAGCGCATAAAAACTTACATTCTTGATTTCTGGCTAAATAAAAGCTGTTGCAATGATATTTCCATGCTGAACTGAGTTGTTCTGGGTCAAATATGAAGGCAAACCCACTTTTCTTTCAGTATTTTGCTGCAATTGGCAGAAATCAGCTCATTTGGCCTGAAAATGCTTTTAAGCACATAAAAACTTACACTCTTGATTTCTGGCTAAATAAAAGCTGTTGCAATGATATTTCCATGCTGAACTGAGTTGTTCTGTGTCAAATATGAAGGCAAACCCACTTTCCTTTCAGTATTTTGCTGCAATTGGCAGAAACAAGCATATTTGCTCATTCGGCCTGAAAATGCTTTTAAGCGCATAAAAACTTACACTCTTGATTCGTGGCTAAATAAAAGCTGTTGCAATGATATTTCCATGCTGAACTGAGTTGTTCTGGGTCAAATATGAAGGCAAACCCACTTTCCTTTCAGTATTTTTCTGCAATTGGCAGAAATCAGCTCATTTGGCCTAAAAATGCTTTTAAGCACATAAAAACTTACACTCTTGATTTCTGGCTAAATAAAAGCTGTTGCAATGATATTTCCATGCTGAACTGAGTTGTTCTGGGTCAAATATGAAGGCAAACCCACTTTCCTTTCAGTATTTTGCTGCAATTGGCAGAAATCAGCTCATTTGGCTTGAAAACGCTTTTAAGCACATAAAAACTTACACTCTTGATTTCTGGCTAAATAAAAGCTGTTGCAATGATATTTCCATGCTGAACTGAGTTGTTCTGGGTCAAATATGAAGGCAAACCCACTTTCCTTTCAGTATTTTGCTGCAATTGGCAGAAACAAGCATATTTGCTCATTCGGTCTGAAAATGCTTTTAAGTGCATAAAAACTTACAATTTGATTTCTGGCTAAATAAAAGCTGTTGCAATGATTTTTCCATGCTGAACTGAGTTGTTCTGGGTCAAATATGAAGGCAAACCCACTTTCCTTTCAGTATTTTGCTGCAATTGGCAGAAATCAGCTCATTTGGCCTGAAAATGCTTTTAAGCACATAAAAACTTACACTCTTGATTTCTGGCTAAATAAAAGCTGTTGCAATGATATTTCCATGCTGAACTGAGTTGTTCTGGGTCAAATATGAAGGCAAACCCACTTTCCTTTCAGTATTTTGCTGCAATTGGCAGAAACAAGCATATTTGCTCATGCGGCCTGAAAATGCTTTTAAGCGCATAAAAACTTACACTCTTGATTTCTGGCTAAATAAAAGCTGTTGCAATGATATTTCCATGCTGAACTGAGTTGTTCTGGGTCAAATATGAAGGCAAACCCACTTTCCTTTCAGTATTTTGCTGCAATTTGCAGAAACAAGCATATTTGCTCATTCGGCCTGAAAATGCTTTTAAGCGCATAAAAACTTACAATTTGATTTCTGGCTAAATAAAAGCTGTTGCAATGATTTTTCCATGCTGAACTGAGTTGTTCTGGGTCAAATATGAAGGCAAACCCACTTTCCTTTCAGTATTTTGCTGCAATTGGCAGAAATCAGCTCATTTGGCCTGAAAATGCTTTTAAGCACATAAAAACTTACACTCTTGATTTCTGGCTAAATAAAAGCTGTTGCAATGATATTTCCATGCTGAACTGAGTTGTTCTGGGTCAAATATGAAGGCAAACCCACTTTCCTTTCAGTATTTTGCTGCAATTGGCAGAAACAAGCATATTTGCTCATTCGGCCTGAAAATGCTTTTAAGCACATAAAAACTTACACTCTTGACTTCTGGCTAAATAAAAGCTGTTGCAATGATATTTCCATGCTGAACTGAGTTGTTCTGGGTCAAATATGAAGGCAAACCCACTTTCCTTTCAGTATTTTGCTGCAATTGGCAGAAATCAGCTCATTTGGCCTGAAAATGCTTTTAAGCACATAAAAACTTACACTCTTGATTTCTGGCTAAATAAAAGCTGTTGCAATGATATTTCCATGCTGAACTGAGTTGTTCTGGGTCAAATATGAAGGCAAACCCACTTTCCTTTCAGTATTTTGCTGCAATTGGCAGAAATCAACTCATTTGGCCTGAAAATGCTTTTAAGCACATAAAAACTTACACTCTTGATTTCTGGCTAAATAAAAGCTGTTGCAATGATATTTCCATGCTGAACTGAGTTGTTCTGGGTCAAATATGAAGGCAAACCCACTTTCCTTTCAGTATTTTGCTGCAATTGGCAGAAACAAGCATATTTGCTCATTCGGCCTGAAAATGCTTTTAAGCGCATAAAAACTTACACTCTTGATTTCTGGCTAAATAAAAGCTGTTGCAATGATATTTCCATGCTGAACTGAGTTGTTCTGGGTCAAATATGAAGGCAAACCCACTTTCCTTTCAGTATTTTGCTGCAATTGGCAGAAATCAGCTCATTTGGCCTGAAAATGCTTTTAAGCACATAAAAACTTACACTCTTGATTTCTGGCTAAATAAAAGCTGTTGCAATGATATTTCCATGCTGAACTGAGTTGTTCTGGGTCAAATATGAAGGCAAACCCACTTTCCTTTCAGTATTTTGCAGCAATTGGCAGAAACAAGCATATTTGCTCATTCGGTCTGAAAATGCTTTTAAGTGCATAAAAACTTACACTCTTGATTTCTGGCTAAATAAAAGCTGTTGCAATGATATTTCCATGCTGAACTGAGTTGTTCTGGGTCAAATATGAAGGCAAACCCACTTTGCTTTCAGTATTTTGCTGCAATTTGCAGAAACAAGCATATTTGCTCATTCGGCCTGAAAATGCTTTTAAGCGCATAAAAACTTACACTCTTGATTTCTGGCTAAATAAAAGCTGTTGCAATGATATTTCCATGCTGAACTGAGTTGTTCTGGGTCAAATATGAAGGCAAACCCACTTTCCTTTCAGTATTTTGCTGCAATTGGCAGAAACAAGCATATTTGCTCATTCGGCCAGAAAATGCTTTTAAGCGCATAAAAACTTACACTCTTGATTTCTGGCTAAATAAAAGCTGTTGCAATGATATTTCCATGCTGAACTGAGTTGTTCTGGGTCAAATATGAAGGCAAACCCACTTTCCTTTCAGTATTTTGCTGCAATTGGCAGAAACAAGCATATTTGCTCATTCGGCCAGAAAATGCTTTTAAGCGCATAAAAACTTACACTCTTGATTTCTGGCTAAATAAAAGCTGTTGCAATGATATTTCCATGCTGAACTGAGTTGTTCTGGGTCAAATATGAAGGCAAACCCACTTTCCTTTCAGTATTTTGCTGCAATTGGCAGAAATCAGCTCATTTGGCCTGAAAATGCTTTTAAGCACATAAAAACTTACACTCTTGATTTCTGGCTAAATAAAAGCTGTTGCAATGATATTTCCCAACTGAACTGAGTTGTTCTGGGTCAAATATGAAGGCAAACCCACTTTCCTTTCAGTATTTTGCAGCAATTGGCAGAAACAAGCATATTTGCTCATTCGGTCTGAAAATGCTTTTAAGTGCATAAAAACTTACACTCTTGATTTCTGGCTAAATAAAAGCTGTTGCAATGATATTTCCATGCTGAACTGAGTTGTTCTGGGTCAAATATGAAGGCAAACCCACTTTCCTTTCAGTATTTTGCTGCAATTTGCAGAAACAAGCATATTTGCTCATTCGGCCTGAAAATGCTTTTAAGCGCATAAAAACTTACACTCTTGATTTCTGGCTAAATAAAAGCTGTTGCAATGATATTTCCATGCTGAACTGAGTTGTTCTGGGTCAAATATGAAGGCAAACCCACTTTCCTTTCAGTATTTTGCTGCAATTGGCAGAAACAAGCATATTTGCTCATTCGGCCAGAAAATGCTTTTAAGCGCATAAAAACTTACACTCTTGATTTCTGGCTAAATAAAAGCTGTTGCAATGATATTTCCATGCTGAACTGAGTTGTTCTGGGTCAAATATGAAGGCAAACCCACTTTCCTTTCAGTATTTTGCTGCAATTGGCAGAAACAAGCATATTTGCTCATTCGGCCTGAAAATGCTTTTAAGCGCATAAAAACTTACACTCTTGATTTCTGGCTAAATAAAAGCTGTTGCAATGATATTTCCATGCTGAACTGAGTTGTTCTGGGTCAAATATGAAGACAAACCCACTTTCCTTTCAGTATTTTTCTGCAATTGGCAGAAATCAGCTCATTTGGCCTGAAAATGCTTTTAAGCACATAAAAACTTACACTCTTGATTTCTGGCTAAATAAAAGCTGTTGCAATGATATTTCCATGCTGAACTGAGTTGTTCTGGGTCAAATATGAAGGCAAACCCACTTTCCTTTCAGTATTTTGCTGCAATTGGCAGAAATCAACTCATTTGGCCTGAAAATGCTTTTAAGCACATAAAAACTTACACTCTTGATTTCTGGCTAAATAAAAGCTGTTGCAATGATATTTCCATGCTGAACTGAGTTGTTCTGGGTCAAATATGAAGGCAAACCCACTTTCCTTTCAGTATTTTGCTGCAATTGGCAGAAATCAACTCATTTGGCCTGAAAATGCTTTTAAGCACATAAAAACTTACACTCTTGATTTCTGGCTAAATAAAAGCTGTTGCAATGATATTTCCATGCTGAACTGAGTTGTTCTGGGTCAAATATGAAGGCAAACCCACTTTCCTTTCAGTATTTTGCTGCAATTGGCAGAAACAAGCATATTTGCTCATTCGGCCTGAAAATGCTTTTAAGCGCATAAAAACTTACACTCTTGATTTCTGGCTAAATAAAAGCTGTTGCAATGATATTTCCATGCTGAACTGAGTTGTTCTGGGTCAAATATGAAGGCAAACCCACTTTCCTTTCAGTATTTTGCTGCAATTGGCAGAAATCAGCTCATTTGGCCTGAAAATGCTTTTAAGCACATAAAAACTTACACTCTTGATTTCTGGCTAAATAAAAGCTGTTGCAATGATATTTCCATGCTGAACTGAGTTGTTCTGGGTCAAATATGAAGGCAAACCCACTTTCCTTTCAGTATTTTGCAGCAATTGGCAGAAACAAGCATATTTGCTCATTCGGTCTGAAAATGCTTTTAAGTGCATAAAAACTTACACTCTTGATTTCTGGCTAAATAAAAGCTGTTGCAATGATATTTCCATGCTGAACTGAGTTGTTCTGGGTCAAATATGAAGGCAAACCCACTTTGCTTTCAGTATTTTGCTGCAATTTGCAGAAACAAGCATATTTGCTCATTCGGCCTGAAAATGCTTTTAAGCGCATAAAAACTTACACTCTTGATTTCTGGCTAAATAAAAGCTGTTGCAATGATATTTCCATGCTGAACTGAGTTGTTCTGGGTCAAATATGAAGGCAAACCCACTTTCCTTTCAGTATTTTGCTGCAATTGGCAGAAACAAGCATATTTGCTCATTCGGCCAGAAAATGCTTTTAAGCGCATAAAAACTTACACTCTTGATTTCTGGCTAAATAAAAGCTGTTGCAATGATATTTCCATGCTGAACTGAGTTGTTCTGGGTCAAATATGAAGGCAAACCCACTTTCCTTTCAGTATTTTGCTGCAATTGGCAGAAACAAGCATATTTGCTCATTCGGCCAGAAAATGCTTTTAAGCGCATAAAAACTTACACTCTTGATTTCTGGCTAAATAAAAGCTGTTGCAATGATATTTCCATGCTGAACTGAGTTGTTCTGGGTCAAATATGAAGGCAAACCCACTTTCCTTTCAGTATTTTGCTGCAATTGGCAGAAATCAGCTCATTTGGCCTGAAAATGCTTTTAAGCACATAAAAACTTACACTCTTGATTTCTGGCTAAATAAAAGCTGTTGCAATGATATTTCCCAACTGAACTGAGTTGTTCTGGGTCAAATATGAAGGCAAACCCACTTTCCTTTCAGTATTTTGCAGCAATTGGCAGAAACAAGCATATTTGCTCATTCGGTCTGAAAATGCTTTTAAGTGCATAAAAACTTACACTCTTGATTTCTGGCTAAATAAAAGCTGTTGCAATGATATTTCCATGCTGAACTGAGTTGTTCTGGGTCAAATATGAAGGCAAACCCACTTTCCTTTCAGTATTTTGCTGCAATTTGCAGAAACAAGCATATTTGCTCATTCGGCCTGAAAATGCTTTTAAGCGCATAAAAACTTACACTCTTGATTTCTGGCTAAATAAAAGCTGTTGCAATGATATTTCCATGCTGAACTGAGTTGTTCTGGGTCAAATATGAAGGCAAACCCACTTTCCTTTCAGTATTTTGCTGCAATTGGCAGAAACATATTTGCTCATTCGGCCAGAAAATGCTTTTAAGCGCATAAAAACTTACACTCTTGATTTCTGGCTAAATAAAAGCTGTTGCAATGATATTTCCATGCTGAACTGAGTTGTTCTGGGTCAAATATGAAGGCAAACCCACTTTCCTTTCAGTATTTTGCTGCAATTGGCAGAAACAAGCATATTTGCTCATTCGGCCTGAAAATGCTTTTAAGCGCATAAAAACTTACACTCTTGATTTCTGGCTAAATAAAAGCTGTTGCAATGATATTTCCATGCTGAACTGAGTTGTTCTGGGTCAAATATGAAGACAAACCCACTTTCCTTTCAGTATTTTTCTGCAATTGGCAGAAATCAGCTCATTTGGCCTGAAAATGCTTTTAAGCACATAAAAACTTTCACTCTTGATTTCTGGCTAAATAAAAGCTGTTGCAATGATATTTCCATGCTGAACTGAGTTGTTCTGGGTCAAATATGAAGGCAAACCCACTTTCCTTTCAGTATTTTGCTGCAATTGGCAGAAATCAGCTCATTTGGCCTGAAAATGCTTTTAAGCACATAAAAACTTACACTCTTGATTTCTGGCTAAATAAAAGCTGTTGCAATGATATTTCCATGCTGAACTGAGTTGTTCTGGGTCAAATATGAAGGCAAACCCACTTTGCTTTCAGTATTTTGCTGCAATTGGCAGAAATCAGCTCATTTGGCCTGAAAATGCTTTTAAGCACATAAAAACTTACACTCTTGATTTCTGGCTAAATAAAAGCTGTTGCAATGATATTTCCATGCTGAACTGAGTTGTTCTGGGTCAAATATGAAGGCAAACCAACTTTCCTTTCAGTATTTTGCTGCAATTGGCAGAAATCAGCTCATTTGGCTTGAAAATGCTTTTAAGCACATAAAAACTTACACTCTTGATTTCTGGCTAAATAAAAGCTGTTGCAATGATATTTCCATGCTGAACTGAGTTGTTCTGGGTCAAATATGAAGGCAAACCCACTTTCCTTTCAGTATTTTGCTGCATGGCAGAAACAAGCATATTTGCTCATTCGGTCTGAAAATGCTTTTAAGTGCATAAAAACTTAAACTCTTGATTTCTGGCTAAATAAAAGCTGTTGCAATGATTTTTCCATGCTGAACTGAGTTGTTCTGGGTCAAATATGAAGGCAAACCCACTTTCCTTTCAGTATTTTGCTGCAATTGGCAGAAACAAGCATATTTGCTCATTCGGCCTGAAAATGCTTTTAAGTGCATAAAAACTTACAATTTGATTTCTGGCTAAATAAAAGCTGTTGCAATGATTTTTCCATGCTGAACTGAGTTGTTCTGGGTCAAATATAAAGGCAAACCCACTTTCCTTTCAGTATTTTGCTGCAATTGGCAGAAATCAGCTCATTTGGCCTGAAAATGCTTTTAAGCACATAAAAACTTACACTCTTGATTTCTGGCTAAATAAAAGCTGTTGCAATGATATTTCCATGCTGAACTGAGTTGTTCTGGGTCAAATATGAAGGCAAACCCACTTTCCTTTCAGTATTTTGCTGCAATTGGCAGAAACAAGCATATTTGCTCATGCGGCCTGAAAATGCTTTTAAGCGCATAAAAACTTACACTCTTGATTTCTGGCTAAATAAAAGCTGTTGCAATGATATTTCCATGCTGAACTGAGTTGTTCTGGGTCAAATATGAAGGTAAACCCACTTTCCTTTCAGTATTTTGCTGCAATTGGCAGAAATCAGCTCATTTGGCCTGAAAATGCTTTTAAGCACATAAAAACTTACACTCTTGATTTCTGGCTAAATAAAAGCTGTTGCAATGATATTTCCATGCTGAACTGAGTTGTTCTGGGTCAAATATGAAGGCAAACCCACTTTCCTTTCAGTATTTTGCTGCAATTGGCAGAAACAAGCATATTTGCTTATTCGGCCTGAAAATGCTTTTAAGCACATAAAAACTTACACTCTTGATTTCTGGCTAAATAAAAGCTGTTGCAATGATATTTCCATGCTGAACTGAGTTGTTCTGGGTCAAATATGAAGGCAAACCCACTTTCCTTTCAGTATTTTGCTGCAATTGGCAGAAATCAGCTCATTTGGCCTGAAAATGCTTTTAAGCACATAAAAACTTACACTCTTGATTTCTGGCTAAATAAAAGCTGTTGCAATGATATTTCCATGCTGAACTGAGTTGTTCTGGGTCAAATATGAAGGCAAACCCACTTTCCTTTCAGTATTTTGCTGCAATTGGCAGAAATCAACTCATTTGGCCTGAAAATGCTTTTAAGCACATAAAAACTTACACTCTTGATTTCTGGCTAAATAAAAGCTGTTGCAATGATATTTCCATGCTGAACTGAGTTGTTCTGGGTCAAATATGAAGGAAAACCCACTTTCCTTTCAGTATTTTGCTGCAATTGGCAGAAACAAGCATATTTGCTCATTCGGCCTGAAAATGCTTTTAAGCGCATAAAAACTTACACTCTTGATTTCTGGCTAAATAAAAGCTGTTGCAATGATATTTCCATGCTGAACTGAGTTGTTCTGGGTCAAATATGAAGGCAAACCCACTTTCCTTTCAGTATTTTGCTGCAATTGGCAGAAACAAGCATATTTGCTCATTCGGCCTGAAAATGCTTTTAAGCGCATAAAAACTTACACTCTTGATTTCTGGCTAAATAAAAGCTGTTGCAATGATATTTCCATGCTGAACTGAGTTGTTCTGGGTCAAATATGAAGGCAAACCCACTTTCCTTTCAGTATTTTGCTGCACCTGGCAGAAACAAGCATGTTTGCTCATTCGGCCTGAAAATGCTTTTCGGCGCATAAAAACTTACACTCTTGATTTCTGGCTAAATAAAAGCTGTTGCAATGATATTTCCATGCTGAACTGAGTTGTTCTGGGTCAAATATGAAGGCAAACCCACTTTCCTTTCAGTATTTTGCTGCAGTTGGCAGAAACAAGCATGTTTGCTCATTCGGCCTGAAAATGCTTTTAAGCGCATAAAAACTTACACTCCTGATTTCTGGCTAAATAAAAGCTGTTGCAATGATATTTCCATGCTGAACTGAGTTGTTCTGGGTCAAATATGAAGGCAAACCCACTTTCCTTTCAGTATTTTGCTGCAATTGGCAGAAATCAGCTCATTTGGCCGGAAAATGCTTTTAAGCACATAAAAACTTACACTCTTGATTTCTGGCTAAATAAAAGCTGTTGCAATGATATTTCCATGCTGAACTGAGTTGTTCTGGGTCAAATATGAAGGCAAACCCACTTTCCTTTCAGTATTTTGCTGCAATTGGCAGAAACAAGCATATTTGCTCATTCGGCCTGAAAATGCTTTTAAGCGCATAAAAACTTACACTCTTGATTTCTGGCTAAATAAAAGCTGTTGCAATGATATTTCCATGCTGAACTGAGTTGTTCTGGGTCAAATATGAAGGCAAACCCACTTTCCTTTCAGTATTTTGCTGCAATTGGCAGAAACAAGCATATTTGCTCATTCGGCCTGAAAATGCTTTTAAGCGCATAAAAACTTACACTCTTGATTTCTGGCTAAATAAAAGCTGTTGCAATGATATTTCCATGCTGAACTGAGTTGTTCTGGGTCAAATATGAAGGCAAACCCACTTTCCTTTCAGTATTTTGCTGCAATTGGCAGAAACAAGCATATTTGCTCATTCGGCCTGAAAATGCTTTTAAGCGCATAAAAACTTACATTCTTGATTTCTGGCTAAATAAAAGCTGTTGCAATGATATTTCCATGCTGAACTGAGTTGTTCTGGGTCAAATATGAAGGCAAACCCACTTTTCTTTCAGTATTTTGCTGCAATTGGCAGAAATCAGCTCATTTGGCCTGAAAATGCTTTTAAGCACATAAAAACTTACACTCTTGATTTCTGGCTAAATAAAAGCTGTTGCAATGATATTTCCATGCTGAACTGAGTTGTTCTGTGTCAAATATGAAGGCAAACCCACTTTCCTTTCAGTATTTTGCTGCAATTGGCAGAAACAAGCATATTTGCTCATTCGGCCTGAAAATGCTTTTAAGCGCATAAAAACTTACACTCTTGATTCGTGGCTAAATAAAAGCTGTTGCAATGATATTTCCATGCTGAACTGAGTTGTTCTGGGTCAAATATGAAGGCAAACCCACTTTCCTTTCAGTATTTTTCTGCAATTGGCAGAAATCAGCTCATTTGGCCTAAAAATGCTTTTAAGCACATAAAAACTTACACTCTTGATTTCTGGCTAAATAAAAGCTGTTGCAATGATATTTCCATGCTGAACTGAGTTGTTCTGGGTCAAATATGAAGGCAAACCCACTTTCCTTTCAGTATTTTGCTGCAATTGGCAGAAATCAGCTCATTTGGCTTGAAAACGCTTTTAAGCACATAAAAACTTACACTCTTGATTTCTGGCTAAATAAAAGCTGTTGCAATGATATTTCCATGCTGAACTGAGTTGTTCTGGGTCAAATATGAAGGCAAACCCACTTTCCTTTCAGTATTTTGCTGCAATTGGCAGAAACAAGCATATTTGCTCATTCGGTCTGAAAATGCTTTTAAGTGCATAAAAACTTACAATTTGATTTCTGGCTAAATAAAAGCTGTTGCAATGATTTTTCCATGCTGAACTGAGTTGTTCTGGGTCAAATATGAAGGCAAACCCACTTTCCTTTCAGTATTTTGCTGCAATTGGCAGAAATCAGCTCATTTGGCCTGAAAATGCTTTTAAGCACATAAAAACTTACACTCTTGATTTCTGGCTAAATAAAAGCTGTTGCAATGATATTTCCATGCTGAACTGAGTTGTTCTGGGTCAAATATGAAGGCAAACCCACTTTCCTTTCAGTATTTTGCTGCAATTGGCAGAAACAAGCATATTTGCTCATGCGGCCTGAAAATGCTTTTAAGCGCATAAAAACTTACACTCTTGATTTCTGGCTAAATAAAAGCTGTTGCAATGATATTTCCATGCTGAACTGAGTTGTTCTGGGTCAAATATGAAGGCAAACCCACTTTCCTTTCAGTATTTTGCTGCAATTTGCAGAAACAAGCATATTTGCTCATTCGGCCTGAAAATGCTTTTAAGCGCATAAAAACTTACAATTTGATTTCTGGCTAAATAAAAGCTGTTGCAATGATTTTTCCATGCTGAACTGAGTTGTTCTGGGTCAAATATGAAGGCAAACCCACTTTCCTTTCAGTATTTTGCTGCAATTGGCAGAAATCAGCTCATTTGGCCTGAAAATGCTTTTAAGCACATAAAAACTTACACTCTTGATTTCTGGCTAAATAAAAGCTGTTGCAATGATATTTCCATGCTGAACTGAGTTGTTCTGGGTCAAATATGAAGGCAAACCCACTTTCCTTTCAGTATTTTGCTGCAATTGGCAGAAACAAGCATATTTGCTCATTCGGCCTGAAAATGCTTTTAAGCACATAAAAACTTACACTCTTGACTTCTGGCTAAATAAAAGCTGTTGCAATGATATTTCCATGCTGAACTGAGTTGTTCTGGGTCAAATATGAAGGCAAACCCACTTTCCTTTCAGTATTTTGCTGCAATTGGCAGAAATCAGCTCATTTGGCCTGAAAATGCTTTTAAGCACATAAAAACTTACACTCTTGATTTCTGGCTAAATAAAAGCTGTTGCAATGATATTTCCATGCTGAACTGAGTTGTTCTGGGTCAAATATGAAGGCAAACCCACTTTCCTTTCAGTATTTTGCTGCAATTGGCAGAAATCAACTCATTTGGCCTGAAAATGCTTTTAAGCACATAAAAACTTACACTCTTGATTTCTGGCTAAATAAAAGCTGTTGCAATGATATTTCCATGCTGAACTGAGTTGTTCTGGGTCAAATATGAAGGCAAACCCACTTTCCTTTCAGTATTTTGCTGCAATTGGCAGAAACAAGCATATTTGCTCATTCGGCCTGAAAATGCTTTTAAGCGCATAAAAACTTACACTCTTGATTTCTGGCTAAATAAAAGCTGTTGCAATGATATTTCCATGCTGAACTGAGTTGTTCTGGGTCAAATATGAAGGCAAACCCACTTTCCTTTCAGTATTTTGCTGCAATTGGCAGAAATCAGCTCATTTGGCCTGAAAATGCTTTTAAGCACATAAAAACTTACACTCTTGATTTCTGGCTAAATAAAAGCTGTTGCAATGATATTTCCATGCTGAACTGAGTTGTTCTGGGTCAAATATGAAGGCAAACCCACTTTCCTTTCAGTATTTTGCAGCAATTGGCAGAAACAAGCATATTTGCTCATTCGGTCTGAAAATGCTTTTAAGTGCATAAAAACTTACACTCTTGATTTCTGGCTAAATAAAAGCTGTTGCAATGATATTTCCATGCTGAACTGAGTTGTTCTGGGTCAAATATGAAGGCAAACCCACTTTGCTTTCAGTATTTTGCTGCAATTTGCAGAAACAAGCATATTTGCTCATTCGGCCTGAAAATGCTTTTAAGCGCATAAAAACTTACACTCTTGATTTCTGGCTAAATAAAAGCTGTTGCAATGATATTTCCATGCTGAACTGAGTTGTTCTGGGTCAAATATGAAGGCAAACCCACTTTCCTTTCAGTATTTTGCTGCAATTGGCAGAAACAAGCATATTTGCTCATTCGGCCAGAAAATGCTTTTAAGCGCATAAAAACTTACACTCTTGATTTCTGGCTAAATAAAAGCTGTTGCAATGATATTTCCATGCTGAACTGAGTTGTTCTGGGTCAAATATGAAGGCAAACCCACTTTCCTTTCAGTATTTTGCTGCAATTGGCAGAAACAAGCATATTTGCTCATTCGGCCAGAAAATGCTTTTAAGCGCATAAAAACTTACACTCTTGATTTCTGGCTAAATAAAAGCTGTTGCAATGATATTTCCATGCTGAACTGAGTTGTTCTGGGTCAAATATGAAGGCAAACCCACTTTCCTTTCAGTATTTTGCTGCAATTGGCAGAAATCAGCTCATTTGGCCTGAAAATGCTTTTAAGCACATAAAAACTTACACTCTTGATTTCTGGCTAAATAAAAGCTGTTGCAATGATATTTCCCAACTGAACTGAGTTGTTCTGGGTCAAATATGAAGGCAAACCCACTTTCCTTTCAGTATTTTGCAGCAATTGGCAGAAACAAGCATATTTGCTCATTCGGTCTGAAAATGCTTTTAAGTGCATAAAAACTTACACTCTTGATTTCTGGCTAAATAAAAGCTGTTGCAATGATATTTCCATGCTGAACTGAGTTGTTCTGGGTCAAATATGAAGGCAAACCCACTTTCCTTTCAGTATTTTGCTGCAATTTGCAGAAACAAGCATATTTGCTCATTCGGCCTGAAAATGCTTTTAAGCGCATAAAAACTTACACTCTTGATTTCTGGCTAAATAAAAGCTGTTGCAATGATATTTCCATGCTGAACTGAGTTGTTCTGGGTCAAATATGAAGGCAAACCCACTTTCCTTTCAGTATTTTGCTGCAATTGGCAGAAACAAGCATATTTGCTCATTCGGCCAGAAAATGCTTTTAAGCGCATAAAAACTTACACTCTTGATTTCTGGCTAAATAAAAGCTGTTGCAATGATATTTCCATGCTGAACTGAGTTGTTCTGGGTCAAATATGAAGGCAAACCCACTTTCCTTTCAGTATTTTGCTGCAATTGGCAGAAACAAGCATATTTGCTCATTCGGCCTGAAAATGCTTTTAAGCGCATAAAAACTTACACTCTTGATTTCTGGCTAAATAAAAGCTGTTGCAATGATATTTCCATGCTGAACTGAGTTGTTCTGGGTCAAATATGAAGACAAACCCACTTTCCTTTCAGTATTTTTCTGCAATTGGCA
The DNA here is from genome assembly GCF_033026475.1 of Channa argus. Taxonomy (NCBI): domain Eukaryota; kingdom Metazoa; phylum Chordata; class Actinopteri; order Anabantiformes; family Channidae; genus Channa; species Channa argus. The sequence goes on along the minus strand of NW_027125270.1, from coordinate 135,151 downwards.
GAAATCAGCTCATTTGGCCTGAAAATGCTTTTAAGCACATAAAAACTTACACTCTTGATTTCTGGCTAAATAAAAGCTGTTGCAATGATATTTCCATGCTGAACTGAGTTGTTCTGGGTCAAATATGAAGGCAAACCCACTTTCCTTTCAGTATTTTGCTGCAATTGGCAGAAATCAACTCATTTGGCCTGAAAATGCTTTTAAGCACATAAAAACTTACACTCTTGATTTCTGGCTAAATAAAAGCTGTTGCAATGATATTTCCATGCTGAACTGAGTTGTTCTGGGTCAAATATGAAGGCAAACCCACTTTCCTTTCAGTATTTTGCTGCAATTGGCAGAAATCAACTCATTTGGCCTGAAAATGCTTTTAAGCACATAAAAACTTACACTCTTGATTTCTGGCTAAATAAAAGCTGTTGCAATGATATTTCCATGCTGAACTGAGTTGTTCTGGGTCAAATATGAAGGCAAACCCACTTTCCTTTCAGTATTTTGCTGCAATTGGCAGAAACAAGCATATTTGCTCATTCGGCCTGAAAATGCTTTTAAGCGCATAAAAACTTACACTCTTGATTTCTGGCTAAATAAAAGCTGTTGCAATGATATTTCCATGCTGAACTGAGTTGTTCTGGGTCAAATATGAAGGCAAACCCACTTTCCTTTCAGTATTTTGCTGCAATTGGCAGAAATCAGCTCATTTGGCCTGAAAATGCTTTTAAGCACATAAAAACTTACACTCTTGATTTCTGGCTAAATAAAAGCTGTTGCAATGATATTTCCATGCTGAACTGAGTTGTTCTGGGTCAAATATGAAGGCAAACCCACTTTCCTTTCAGTATTTTGCAGCAATTGGCAGAAACAAGCATATTTGCTCATTCGGTCTGAAAATGCTTTTAAGTGCATAAAAACTTACACTCTTGATTTCTGGCTAAATAAAAGCTGTTGCAATGATATTTCCATGCTGAACTGAGTTGTTCTGGGTCAAATATGAAGGCAAACCCACTTTGCTTTCAGTATTTTGCTGCAATTTGCAGAAACAAGCATATTTGCTCATTCGGCCTGAAAATGCTTTTAAGCGCATAAAAACTTACACTCTTGATTTCTGGCTAAATAAAAGCTGTTGCAATGATATTTCCATGCTGAACTGAGTTGTTCTGGGTCAAATATGAAGGCAAACCCACTTTCCTTTCAGTATTTTGCTGCAATTGGCAGAAACAAGCATATTTGCTCATTCGGCCAGAAAATGCTTTTAAGCGCATAAAAACTTACACTCTTGATTTCTGGCTAAATAAAAGCTGTTGCAATGATATTTCCATGCTGAACTGAGTTGTTCTGGGTCAAATATGAAGGCAAACCCACTTTCCTTTCAGTATTTTGCTGCAATTGGCAGAAACAAGCATATTTGCTCATTCGGCCAGAAAATGCTTTTAAGCGCATAAAAACTTACACTCTTGATTTCTGGCTAAATAAAAGCTGTTGCAATGATATTTCCATGCTGAACTGAGTTGTTCTGGGTCAAATATGAAGGCAAACCCACTTTCCTTTCAGTATTTTGCTGCAATTGGCAGAAATCAGCTCATTTGGCCTGAAAATGCTTTTAAGCACATAAAAACTTACACTCTTGATTTCTGGCTAAATAAAAGCTGTTGCAATGATATTTCCCAACTGAACTGAGTTGTTCTGGGTCAAATATGAAGGCAAACCCACTTTCCTTTCAGTATTTTGCAGCAATTGGCAGAAACAAGCATATTTGCTCATTCGGTCTGAAAATGCTTTTAAGTGCATAAAAACTTACACTCTTGATTTCTGGCTAAATAAAAGCTGTTGCAATGATATTTCCATGCTGAACTGAGTTGTTCTGGGTCAAATATGAAGGCAAACCCACTTTCCTTTCAGTATTTTGCTGCAATTTGCAGAAACAAGCATATTTGCTCATTCGGCCTGAAAATGCTTTTAAGCGCATAAAAACTTACACTCTTGATTTCTGGCTAAATAAAAGCTGTTGCAATGATATTTCCATGCTGAACTGAGTTGTTCTGGGTCAAATATGAAGGCAAACCCACTTTCCTTTCAGTATTTTGCTGCAATTGGCAGAAACATATTTGCTCATTCGGCCAGAAAATGCTTTTAAGCGCATAAAAACTTACACTCTTGATTTCTGGCTAAATAAAAGCTGTTGCAATGATATTTCCATGCTGAACTGAGTTGTTCTGGGTCAAATATGAAGGCAAACCCACTTTCCTTTCAGTATTTTGCTGCAATTGGCAGAAACAAGCATATTTGCTCATTCGGCCTGAAAATGCTTTTAAGCGCATAAAAACTTACACTCTTGATTTCTGGCTAAATAAAAGCTGTTGCAATGATATTTCCATGCTGAACTGAGTTGTTCTGGGTCAAATATGAAGACAAACCCACTTTCCTTTCAGTATTTTTCTGCAATTGGCAGAAATCAGCTCATTTGGCCTGAAAATGCTTTTAAGCACATAAAAACTTTCACTCTTGATTTCTGGCTAAATAAAAGCTGTTGCAATGATATTTCCATGCTGAACTGAGTTGTTCTGGGTCAAATATGAAGGCAAACCCACTTTCCTTTCAGTATTTTGCTGCAATTGGCAGAAATCAGCTCATTTGGCCTGAAAATGCTTTTAAGCACATAAAAACTTACACTCTTGATTTCTGGCTAAATAAAAGCTGTTGCAATGATATTTCCATGCTGAACTGAGTTGTTCTGGGTCAAATATGAAGGCAAACCCACTTTGCTTTCAGTATTTTGCTGCAATTGGCAGAAATCAGCTCATTTGGCCTGAAAATGCTTTTAAGCACATAAAAACTTACACTCTTGATTTCTGGCTAAATAAAAGCTGTTGCAATGATATTTCCATGCTGAACTGAGTTGTTCTGGGTCAAATATGAAGGCAAACCAACTTTCCTTTCAGTATTTTGCTGCAATTGGCAGAAATCAGCTCATTTGGCTTGAAAATGCTTTTAAGCACATAAAAACTTACACTCTTGATTTCTGGCTAAATAAAAGCTGTTGCAATGATATTTCCATGCTGAACTGAGTTGTTCTGGGTCAAATATGAAGGCAAACCCACTTTCCTTTCAGTATTTTGCTGCATGGCAGAAACAAGCATATTTGCTCATTCGGTCTGAAAATGCTTTTAAGTGCATAAAAACTTAAACTCTTGATTTCTGGCTAAATAAAAGCTGTTGCAATGATTTTTCCATGCTGAACTGAGTTGTTCTGGGTCAAATATGAAGGCAAACCCACTTTCCTTTCAGTATTTTGCTGCAATTGGCAGAAACAAGCATATTTGCTCATTCGGCCTGAAAATGCTTTTAAGCGCATAAAAACTTACACTCTTGATTTCTGGCTAAATAAAAGCTGTTGCAATGATATTTCCATGCTGAACTGAGTTGTTCTGGGTCAAATATGAAGGCAAACCCACTTTCCTTTCAGTATTTTGCTGCAATTGGCAGAAACAAGCATATTTGCTCATTCGACTTGAAAATGCTTTTAAGCGCATAAAAACTTACACTCTTGATTTCTGGCTAAATAAAAGCTGTTGCAATGATATTTCCATGCTGAACTGAGTTGTTCTGTGTCAAATATGAAGGCAAACCCACTTTCCTTTCAGTATTTTGCTGCACCTGGCAGAAACAAGCATGTTTGCTCATTCGGCCTGAAAATGCTTTTCGGTGCATAAAAACTTACACTCTTGATTTCTGGCTAAATAAAAGCTTTTGCAATGATATTTCCATGCTGAACTGAGTTGTTCTGGGTCAAATATGAAGGCAAACCCACTTTCCTTTCAGTATTTTGCTGCAATTGGCAGAAATCAGCTCATTTGGCCTGAAAATGCTTTTAAGCGCATAAAAACTTACACTCTTGATTTCTGGCTAAATAAAAGCTGTTGCAATGATATTTCCATGCTGAACTGAGTTGTTCTGGGTCAAATATGAAGGCAAACCCACTTTCCTTTCAGTATTTTGCTGCAATTGGCAGAAATCAGCTCATTTGGCCTGAAAATGCTTTTAAGCACATAAAAACTTACACTCTTGATTTCTGGCTAAATAAAAGCTGTTGCAATGATATTTCCATGCTGAACTGAGTTGTTCTGGGTCAAATATGAAGGCAAACCCACTTTCCTTTCAGTATTTTGCTGCAATTGGCAGAAACAAGCATATTTGCTCATTCGGCCTGAAAATGCTTTTAAGCGCATAAAAACTTACACTCTTGATTTCTGGCTAAATAAAAGCTGTTGCAATGATATTTCCATGCTGAACTGAGTTGTTCTGGGTCAAATATGAAGGCAAACCCACTTTCCTTTCAGTATTTTGCTGCAATTGGCAGAAATCAGCTCATTTGGCCTGAAAATGCTTTTAAGCACATAAAAACTTACACTCTTGATTTCTGGCTAAATAAAAGCTGTTGCAATGATATTTCCATGCTGAACTGAGTTGTTCTGGGTCAAATATGAAGGCAAACCCACTTTCCTTTCAGTATTTTGCTGCAATTGGCAGAAACAAGCATATTTGCTCATTCGGCCTGAAAATGCTTTTAAGCGCATAAAAACTTACACTCTTGATTTCTGGCTAAATAAAAGCTGTTGCAATGATATTTCCATGCTGAACTGAGTTGTTCTGGGTCAAATATGAAGGCAAACCCACTTTCCTTTCAGTATTTTGCTGCAATTGGCAGAAACAAGCATATTTGCTCATTCGGCCTGAAAATGCTTTTAAGCGCATAAAAACTTACACTCTTGATTTCTGGCAAAATAAAAGCTGTTGCAATGATATTTCCATGCTGAACTGAGTTGTTCTGGGTCAAATATGAAGGCAAACCCACTTTCCTTTCAGTATTTTGCTGCAATTGGCAGAAACAAGCATATTTGCTCATTCGGTCTGAAAATGCTTTTAAGTGCATAAAAACTTACAATTTGATTTCTGGCTAAATAAAAGCTGTTGCAATGATTTTTCCATGCTGAACTGAGTTGTTCTGGGTCAAATATGAAGGCAAACCCACTTTCCTTTCAGTATTTTGCTGCAATTGGCAGAAATCAGCTCATTTGGCCTGAAAATGCTTTTAAGCACATAAAAACTTACACTCTTGATTTCTGGCTAAATAAAAGCTGTTGCAATGATATTTCCATGCTGAACTGAGTTGTTCTGGGTCAAATATGAAGGCAAACCCACTTTCCTTTCAGTATTTTGCTGCAATTGGCAGAAACAAGCATATTTGCTCATGCGGCCTGAAAATGCTTTTAAGCGCATAAAAACTTACACTCTTGATTTCTGGCTAAATAAAAGCTGTTGCAATGATATTTCCATGCTGAACTGAGTTGTTCTGGGTCAAATATGAAGGCAAACCCACTTTCCTTTCAGTATTTTGCTGCAATTTGCAGAAACAAGCATATTTGCTCATTCGGCCTGAAAATGCTTTTAAGCGCATAAAAACTTACAATTTGATTTCTGGCTAAATAAAAGCTGTTGCAATGATTTTTCCATGCTGAACTGAGTTGTTCTGGGTCAAATATGAAGGCAAACCCACTTTCCTTTCAGTATTTTGCTGCAATTGGCAGAAATCAGCTCATTTGGCCTGAAAATGCTTTTAAGCACATAAAAACTTACACTCTTGATTTCTGGCTAAATAAAAGCTGTTGCAATGATATTTCCATGCTGAACTGAGTTGTTCTGGGTCAAATATGAAGGCAAACCCACTTTCCTTTCAGTATTTTGCTGCAATTGGCAGAAACAAGCATATTTGCTCATTCGGCCTGAAAATGCTTTTAAGCGCATAAAAACTTACACTCTTGATTTCTGGCAAAATAAAAGCTGTTGCAATGATATTTCCATGCTGAACTGAGTTGTTCTGGGTCAAATATGAAGGCAAACCCACTTTCCTTTCAGTATTTTGCTGCAATTGGCAGAAACAAGCATATTTGCTCATTCGGCCTGAAAATGCTTTTAAGCACATAAAAACTTACACTCTTGATTTCTGGCTAAATAAAAGCTGTTGCAATGATTTTTCCATGCTGAACTGAGTTGTTCTGGGTCGAATATGAAGGCAAACCCACTTTCCTTTCAGTATTTTGCTGCAATTGGCAGAAACAAGCATATTTGCTCATTCGGCCTGAAAATGCTTTTAAGCGCATAAAAACTTACACTCTTGATTTCTGGCTAAATAAAAGCTGTTGCAATGATATTTCCATGCTGAACTGAGTTGTTCTGGGTCAAATATGAAGGCAAACCCACTTTCCTTTCAGTATTTTGCTGCAATTTGCAGAAACAAGCATATTTGCTCATTCGGCCTGAAAATGCTTTTAAGCGCATAAAAACTTACAATTTGATTTCTGGCTAAATAAAAGCTGTTGCAATGATTTTTCCATGCTGAACTGAGTTGTTCTGGGTCAAATATGAAGGCAAACCCACTTTCCTTTCAGTATTTTGCTGCAATTGGCAGAAATCAGCTCATTTGGCCTGAAAATGCTTTTAAGCACATAAAAACTTACACTCTTGATTTCTGGCTAAATAAAAGCTGTTGCAATGATATTTCCATGCTGAACTGAGTTGTTCTGGGTCAAATATGAAGGCAAACCCACTTTCCTTTCAGTATTTTGCTGCAATTGGCAGAAATCAGCTCATTTGGCCTGAAAATGCTTTTAAGCACATAAAAACTTACACTCTTGATTTCTGGCTAAATAAAAGCTGTTGCAATGATATTTCCATGCTGAACTGAGTTGTTCTGGGTCAAATATGAAGGCAAACCCACTTTCCTTTCAGTATTTTGCTGCAATTGGCAGAAATCAGCTCATTTGGCCTGAAAATGCTTTTAAGCACATAAAAACTTACACTCTTGATTTCTGGCTAAATAAAAGCTGTTGCAATGATATTTCAATGCTGAACTGAGTTGTTCTGGGTCAAATATGAAGGCAAACCCACTTTCCTTTCAGTATTTTGCTGCAATTGGCAGAAACAAGCATATTTGCTCATTCGGCCTGAAAATGCTTTTAAGCGCATAAAAACTTACACTCTTGATTTCTGGCTAAATAAAAAGCTGTTGCAATGATATTTCCATGCTGAACTGAGTTGTTCTGGGTCAAATATGAAGGCAAACCCACTTTCCTTTCAGTATTTTGCTGCAATTGGCAGAAACAAGCATATTTGCTCATTCGGCCAGAAAATGCTTTTAAGCGCATAAAAACTTACACTCTTGATTTCTGGCTAAATAAAAGCTGTTGCAATGATATTTCCATGCTGAACTGAGTTGTTCTGGGTCAAATATGAAGGCAAACCCACTTTCCTTTCAGTATTTTGCTGCAATTGGCAGAAATCAGCTCATTTGGCCTGAAAATGCTTTTAAGCACATAAAAACTTACACTCTTGATTTCTGGCTAAATAAAAGCTGTTGCAATGATGTTTCCATGCTGAACTGAGTTGTTCTGGGTCAAATATGAAGGCAAACCCACTTTCCTTTCAGTATTTTGCTGCAATTGGCAGAAATCAGCTCATTTGGCCTGAAAATGCTTTTAAGCACATAAAAACTTACACTCTTGATTTCTGGCTAAATAAAAGCTGTTGCAATGATATTTCCATGCTGAACTGAGTTGTTCTGGGTCAAATATGAAGGCAAACCCACTTTCCTTTCAGTATTTTGCTGCAATTGGCAGAAACAAGCATATTTGCTCATTCGGCCTGAAAATGCTTTTAAGCGCATAAAAACTTACACTCTTGATTTCTGGCTAAATAAAAGCTGTTGCAATGATATTTCCATGCTGAACTGAGTTGTTCTGGGTCAAATATGAAGGCAAACCCACTTTCCTTTCAGTATTTTGCTGCAATTGGCAGAAACAAGCATATTTGCTCATTCGGCCTGAAAATGCTTTTAAGCGCATAAAAACTTACACTCTTGATTTCTGGCTAAATAAAAGCTGTTGCAATGATATTTCCATGCTGAACTGAGTTGTTCTGGGTCGAATATGAAGGCAAACCCACTTTCCTTTCAGTATTTTGCTGCAATTGGCAGAAACAAGCATATTTGCTCATTCGGCCTGAAAATGCTTTTAAGCGCATAAAAACTTACACTCTTGATTTCTGGCTAAATAAAAGCTGTTGCAATGATATTTCCATGCTGAACTGAGTTGTTCTGGGTCAAATATGAAGGCAAACCCACTTTCCTTTCAGTATTTTGCTGCAATTGGCAGAAACAAGCATATTTGCTCATTCGGCCTGAAAATGCTTTTAAGCGCATAAAAACTTACACTCTTGATTTCTGGCTAAATAAAAGCTGTTGCAATGATATTTCCATGCTGAACTGAGTTGTTCTGGGTCAAATATGAAGGCAAACCCACTTTCCTTTCAGTATTTTGCTGCAATTGGCAGAAACAAGCATATTTGCTCATTCGGCCTGAAAATGCTTTTAAGCGCATAAAAACTTACACTCTTGATTTCTGGCTAAATAAAAGCTGTTGCAATGATATTTCCATGCTGAACTGAGTTGTTCTGGGTCAAATATGAAGGCAAACCCACTTTCCTTTCAGTATTTTTCTGCAATTGGCAGAAATCAGCTCATTTGGCCTGAAAATGCTTTTAAGCACATAAAAACTTTCACTCTTGATTTCTGGCTAAATAAAAGCTGTTGCAATGATATTTCCATGCTGAACTGAGTTGTTCTGGGTCAAATATGAAGGCAAACCCACTTTCCTTTCAGTATTTTGCTGCAATTTGCAGAAACAAGCATATTTGCTCATTCGGCCTGAAAATGCTTTTAAGCGCATAAAAACTTACACTCTTGATTTCTGGCTAAATAAAAGCTGTTGCAATGATATTTCCATGCTGAACTGAGTTGTTCTGGGTCAAATATGAAGGCAAACCCACTTTCCTTTCAGTATTTTGCTGCAATTGGCAGAAACAAGCATATTTGCTCATTCGGCCTGAAAATGCTTTTAAGCGCATAAAAACTTACACTCTTGATTTCTGGCTAAATAAAAGCTGTTGCAATGATATTTCCATGCTGAACTGAGTTGTTCTGGGTCAAATATGAAGGCAAACCCACTTTCCTTTCAGTATTTTGCTGCAATTGGCAGAAACAAGCATATTTGCTCATTCGGCCTGAAAATGCTTTTAAGCGCATAAAAACTTACACTCTTGATTTCTGGCTAAATAAAAGCTGTTGCAATGATATTTCCATGCTGAACTGAGTTGTTCTGGGTCAAATATGAAGGCAAACCCACTTTCCTTTCAGTATTTTTCTGCAATTGGCAGAAATCAGCTCATTTGGCCTGAAAATGCTTTTAAGCACATAAAAACTTACACTCTTGATTTCTGGCTAAATAAAAGCTGTTGCAATGATATTTCCATGCTGAACTGAGTTGTTCTGGGTCAAATATGAAGGCAAACCCACTTTCCTTTCAGTATTTTGCTGCAATTTGCAGAAACAATCATATTTGCTCATTCGGCCTGAAAATGTTTTTAAGCGCATAAAAACTTACACTCTTGATTTCTGGCTAAATAAAAGCTGTTGCAATGATATTTCCATGCTGAACTGAGTTGTTCTGGGTCAAATATGAAGGCAAACCCACTTTCCTTTCAGTATTTTGCTGCAATTGGCAGAAACAAGCATATTTGCTCATTCGGCCTGAAAATGCTTTTAAGCGCATAAAAACTTACACTCTTGATTTCTGGCTAAATAAAAGCTGTTGCAATGATATTTCCATGCTGAACTGAGTTGTTCTGGGTCAAATATGAAGGCAAACCCACTTTCCTTTCAGTATTTTGCTGCAATTGGCAGAAACAAGCATATTTGCTCATTCGGCCTGAAAATGCTTTTAAGCGCATAAAAACTTACACTCTTGATTTCTGGCTAAATAAAAGCTGTTGCAATGATATTTCCATGCTGAACTGAGTTGTTCTGGGTCAAATATGAAGGCAAACCCACTTTCCTTTCAGTATTTTTCTGCAATTGGCAGAAATCAGCTCATTTGGCCTGAAAATGCTTTTAAGCACATAAAAACTTTCACTCTTGATTTCTGGCTAAATAAAAGCTGTTGCAATGATATTTCCATGCTGAACTGAGTTGTTCTGGGTCAAATATGAAGGCAAACCCACTTTCCTTTCAGTATTTTGCTGCAATTGGCAGAAACAAGCATATTTGCTCATTCGGCCTGAAAATGCTTTTAAGCGCATAAAAACTTACACTCTTGATTTCTGGCTAAATAAAAGCTGTTGCAATGATATTTCCATGCTGAACTGAGTTGTTCTGGGTCAAATATGAAGACAAACCCACTTTCCTTTCAGTATTTTTCTGCAATTGGCAGAAATCAGCTCATTTGGCCTGAAAATGCTTTTAAGCACATAAAAACTTTCACTCTTGATTTCTGGCTAAATAAAAGCTGTTGCAATGATATTTCCATGCTGAACTGAGTTGTTCTGGGTCAAATATGAAGGCAAACCCACTTTCCTTTCAGTATTTTGCTGCAATTGGCAGAAATCAGCTCATTTGGCCTGAAAATGCTTTTAAGCACATAAAAACTTACACTCTTGATTTCTGGCTAAATAAAAGCTGTTGCAATGATATTTCCATGCTGAACTGAGTTGTTCTGGGTCAAATATGAAGGCAAACCCACTTTGCTTTCAGTATTTTGCTGCAATTGGCAGAAATCAGCTCATTTGGCCTGAAAATGCTTTTAAGCACATAAAAACTTACACTCTTGATTTCTGGCTAAATAAAAGCTGTTGCAATGATATTTCCATGCTGAACTGAGTTGTTCTGGGTCAAATATGAAGGCAAACCAACTTTCCTTTCAGTATTTTGCTGCAATTGGCAGAAATCAGCTCATTTGGCTTGAAAATGCTTTTAAGCACATAAAAACTTACACTCTTGATTTCTGGCTAAATAAAAGCTGTTGCAATGATATTTCCATGCTGAACTGAGTTGTTCTGGGTCAAATATGAAGGCAAACCCACTTTCCTTTCAGTATTTTGCTGCATGGCAGAAACAAGCATATTTGCTCATTCGGTCTGAAAATGCTTTTAAGTGCATAAAAACTTAAACTCTTGATTTCTGGCTAAATAAAAGCTGTTGCAATGATTTTTCCATGCTGAACTGAGTTGTTCTGGGTCAAATATGAAGGCAAACCCACTTTCCTTTCAGTATTTTGCTGCAATTGGCAGAAACAAGCATATTTGCTCATTCGGCCTGAAAATGCTTTTAAGCGCATAAAAACTTACACTCTTGATTTCTGGCTAAATAAAAGCTGTTGCAATGATATTTCCATGCTGAACTGAGTTGTTCTGGGTCAAATATGAAGGCAAACCCACTTTCCTTTCAGTATTTTGCTGCAATTGGCAGAAACAAGCATATTTGCTCATTCGACTTGAAAATGCTTTTAAGCGCATAAAAACTTACACTCTTGATTTCTGGCTAAATAAAAGCTGTTGCAATGATATTTCCATGCTGAACTGAGTTGTTCTGTGTCAAATATGAAGGCAAACCCACTTTCCTTTCAGTATTTTGCTGCACCTGGCAGAAACAAGCATGTTTGCTCATTCGGCCTGAAAATGCTTTTCGGTGCATAAAAACTTACACTCTTGATTTCTGGCTAAATAAAAGCTTTTGCAATGATATTTCCATGCTGAACTGAGTTGTTCTGGGTCAAATATGAAGGCAAACCCACTTTCCTTTCAGTATTTTGCTGCAATTGGCAGAAATCAGCTCATTTGGCCTGAAAATGCTTTTAAGCGCATAAAAACTTACACTCTTGATTTCTGGCTAAATAAAAGCTGTTGCAATGATATTTCCATGCTGAACTGAGTTGTTCTGGGTCAAATATGAAGGCAAACCCACTTTCCTTTCAGTATTTTGCTGCAATTGGCAGAAATCAGCTCATTTGGCCTGAAAATGCTTTTAAGCACATAAAAACTTACACTCTTGATTTCTGGCTAAATAAAAGCTGTTGCAATGATATTTCCATGCTGAACTGAGTTGTTCTGGGTCAAATATGAAGGCAAACCCACTTTCCTTTCAGTATTTTGCTGCAATTGGCAGAAACAAGCATATTTGCTCATTCGGCCTGAAAATGCTTTTAAGCGCATAAAAACTTACACTCTTGATTTCTGGCTAAATAAAAGCTGTTGCAATGATATTTCCATGCTGAACTGAGTTGTTCTGGGTCAAATATGAAGGCAAACCCACTTTCCTTTCAGTATTTTGCTGCAATTGGCAGAAATCAGCTCATTTGGCCTGAAAATGCTTTTAAGCACATAAAAACTTACACTCTTGATTTCTGGCTAAATAAAAGCTGTTGCAATGATATTTCCATGCTGAACTGAGTTGTTCTGGGTCAAATATGAAGGCAAACCCACTTTCCTTTCAGTATTTTGCTGCAATTGGCAGAAACAAGCATATTTGCTCATTCGGCCTGAAAATGCTTTTAAGCGCATAAAAACTTACACTCTTGATTTCTGGCTAAATAAAAGCTGTTGCAATGATATTTCCATGCTGAACTGAGTTGTTCTGGGTCAAATATGAAGGCAAACCCACTTTCCTTTCAGTATTTTGCTGCAATTGGCAGAAACAAGCATATTTGCTCATTCGGCCTGAAAATGCTTTTAAGCGCATAAAAACTTACACTCTTGATTTCTGGCAAAATAAAAGCTGTTGCAATGATATTTCCATGCTGAACTGAGTTGTTCTGGGTCAAATATGAAGGCAAACCCACTTTCCTTTCAGTATTTTGCTGCAATTGGCAGAAACAAGCATATTTGCTCATTCGGCCTGAAAATGCTTTTAAGCACATAAAAACTTACACTCTTGATTTCTGGCTAAATAAAAGCTGTTGCAATGATATTTCCATGCTGAACTGAGTTGTTCTGGGTCAAATATGAAGGCAAACCCACTTTCCTTTCAGTATTTTGCTGCAATTGGCAGAAACAAGCATATTTGCTCATTCGGTCTGAAAATGCTTTTAAGTGCATAAAAACTTACAATTTGATTTCTGGCTAAATAAAAGCTGTTGCAATGATTTTTCCATGCTGAACTGAGTTGTTCTGGGTCAAATATGAAGGCAAACCCACTTTCCTTTCAGTATTTTGCTGCAATTGGCAGAAATCAGCTCATTTGGCCTGAAAATGCTTTTAAGCACATAAAAACTTACACTCTTGATTTCTGGCTAAATAAAAGCTGTTGCAATGATATTTCCATGCTGAACTGAGTTGTTCTGGGTCAAATATGAAGGCAAACCCACTTTCCTTTCAGTATTTTGCTGCAATTGGCAGAAACAAGCATATTTGCTCATGCGGCCTGAAAATGCTTTTAAGCGCATAAAAACTTACACTCTTGATTTCTGGCTAAATAAAAGCTGTTGCAATGATATTTCCATGCTGAACTGAGTTGTTCTGGGTCAAATATGAAGGCAAACCCACTTTCCTTTCAGTATTTTGCTGCAATTTGCAGAAACAAGCATATTTGCTCATTCGGCCTGAAAATGCTTTTAAGCGCATAAAAACTTACAATTTGATTTCTGGCTAAATAAAAGCTGTTGCAATGATTTTTCCATGCTGAACTGAGTTGTTCTGGGTCAAATATGAAGGCAAACCCACTTTCCTTTCAGTATTTTGCTGCAATTGGCAGAAATCAGCTCATTTGGCCTGAAAATGCTTTTAAGCACATAAAAACTTACACTCTTGATTTCTGGCTAAATAAAAGCTGTTGCAATGATATTTCCATGCTGAACTGAGTTGTTCTGGGTCAAATATGAAGGCAAACCCACTTTCCTTTCAGTATTTTGCTGCAATTGGCAGAAACAAGCATATTTGCTCATTCGGCCTGAAAATGCTTTTAAGCGCATAAAAACTTACACTCTTGATTTCTGGCAAAATAAAAGCTGTTGCAATGATATTTCCATGCTGAACTGAGTTGTTCTGGGTCAAATATGAAGGCAAACCCACTTTCCTTTCAGTATTTTGCTGCAATTGGCAGAAACAAGCATATTTGCTCATTCGGCCTGAAAATGCTTTTAAGCACATAAAAACTTACACTCTTGATTTCTGGCTAAATAAAAGCTGTTGCAATGATTTTTCCATGCTGAACTGAGTTGTTCTGGGTCGAATATGAAGGCAAACCCACTTTCCTTTCAGTATTTTGCTGCAATTGGCAGAAACAAGCATATTTGCTCATTCGGCCTGAAAATGCTTTTAAGCGCATAAAAACTTACACTCTTGATTTCTGGCTAAATAAAAGCTGTTGCAATGATATTTCCATGCTGAACTGAGTTGTTCTGGGTCAAATATGAAGGCAAACCCACTTTCCTTTCAGTATTTTGCTGCAATTTGCAGAAACAAGCATATTTGCTCATTCGGCCTGAAAATGCTTTTAAGCGCATAAAAACTTACAATTTGATTTCTGGCTAAATAAAAGCTGTTGCAATGATTTTTCCATGCTGAACTGAGTTGTTCTGGGTCAAATATGAAGGCAAACCCACTTTCCTTTCAGTATTTTGCTGCAATTGGCAGAAATCAGCTCATTTGGCCTGAAAATGCTTTTAAGCACATAAAAACTTACACTCTTGATTTCTGGCTAAATAAAAGCTGTTGCAATGATATTTCCATGCTGAACTGAGTTGTTCTGGGTCAAATATGAAGGCAAACCCACTTTCCTTTCAGTATTTTGCTGCAATTGGCAGAAATCAGCTCATTTGGCCTGAAAATGCTTTTAAGCACATAAAAACTTACACTCTTGATTTCTGGCTAAATAAAAGCTGTTGCAATGATATTTCCATGCTGAACTGAGTTGTTCTGGGTCAAATATGAAGGCAAACCCACTTTCCTTTCAGTATTTTGCTGCAATTGGCAGAAATCAGCTCATTTGGCCTGAAAATGCTTTTAAGCACATAAAAACTTACACTCTTGATTTCTGGCTAAATAAAAGCTGTTGCAATGATATTTCCATGCTGAACTGAGTTGTTCTGGGTCAAATATGAAGGCAAACCCACTTTCCTTTCAGTATTTTGCTGCAATTGGCAGAAACAAGCATATTTGCTCATTCGGCCTGAAAATGCTTTTAAGCGCATAAAAACTTACACTCTTGATTTCTGGCTAAATAAAAAGCTGTTGCAATGATATTTCCATGCTGAACTGAGTTGTTCTGGGTCAAATATGAAGGCAAACCCACTTTCCTTTCAGTATTTTGCTGCAATTGGCAGAAACAAGCATATTTGCTCATTCGGCCAGAAAATGCTTTTAAGCGCATAAAAACTTACACTCTTGATTTCTGGCTAAATAAAAGCTGTTGCAATGATATTTCCATGCTGAACTGAGTTGTTCTGGGTCAAATATGAAGGCAAACCCACTTTCCTTTCAGTATTTTGCTGCAATTGGCAGAAATCAGCTCATTTGGCCTGAAAATGCTTTTAAGCACATAAAAACTTACACTCTTGATTTCTGGCTAAATAAAAGCTGTTGCAATGATGTTTCCATGCTGAACTGAGTTGTTCTGGGTCAAATATGAAGGCAAACCCACTTTCCTTTCAGTATTTTGCTGCAATTGGCAGAAATCAGCTCATTTGGCCTGAAAATGCTTTTAAGCACATAAAAACTTACACTCTTGATTTCTGGCTAAATAAAAGCTGTTGCAATGATATTTCCATGCTGAACTGAGTTGTTCTGGGTCAAATATGAAGGCAAACCCACTTTCCTTTCAGTATTTTGCTGCAATTGGCAGAAACAAGCATATTTGCTCATTCGGCCTGAAAATGCTTTTAAGCGCATAAAAACTTACACTCTTGATTTCTGGCTAAATAAAAGCTGTTGCAATGATATTTCCATGCTGAACTGAGTTGTTCTGGGTCAAATATGAAGGCAAACCCACTTTCCTTTCAGTATTTTTCTGCAATTGGCAGAAATCAGCTCATTTGGCCTGAAAATGCTTTTAAGCACATAAAAACTTACACTCTTGATTTCTGGCTAAATAAAAGCTGTTGCAATGATATTTCCATGCTGAACTGAGTTGTTCTGGGTCAAATATGAAGGCAAACCCACTTTCCTTTCAGTATTTTGCTGCAATTTGCAGAAACAATCATATTTGCTCATTCGGCCTGAAAATGTTTTTAAGCGCATAAAAAC
The DNA here is from genome assembly GCF_033026475.1 of Channa argus. Lineage (NCBI taxonomy): Eukaryota > Metazoa > Chordata > Actinopteri > Anabantiformes > Channidae > Channa > Channa argus. Next base: position 119,029 of record NW_027125270.1, on the reverse strand, counting down.
TTACACTCTTGATTTCTGGCTAAATAAAAGCTGTTGCAATGATATTTCCATGCTGAACTGAGTTGTTCTGGGTCAAATATGAAGGCAAACCCACTTTCCTTTCAGTATTTTGCTGCAATTGGCAGAAACAAGCATATTTGCTCATTCGGCCTGAAAATGCTTTTAAGCGCATAAAAACTTACACTCTTGATTTCTGGCTAAATAAAAGCTGTTGCAATGATATTTCCATGCTGAACTGAGTTGTTCTGGGTCAAATATGAAGGCAAACCCACTTTCCTTTCAGTATTTTGCTGCAATTGGCAGAAACAAGCATATTTGCTCATTCGGCCTGAAAATGCTTTTAAGCGCATAAAAACTTACACTCTTGATTTCTGGCTAAATAAAAGCTGTTGCAATGATATTTCCATGCTGAACTGAGTTGTTCTGGGTCAAATATGAAGGCAAACCCACTTTCCTTTCAGTATTTTGCTGCAATTGGCAGAAACAAGCATATTTGCTCATTCGGCCTGAAAATGCTTTTAAGCGCATAAAAACTTACACTCTTGATTTCTGGCTAAATAAAAGCTGTTGCAATGATATTTCCATGCTGAACTGAGTTGTTCTGGGTCAAATATGAAGGCAAACCCACTTTCCTTTCAGTATTTTGCTGCAATTGGCAGAAACAAGCATATTTGCTCATTCGGCCTGAAAATGCTTTTAAGCGCATATAAACTTACACTCTTGATTTCTGGCTAAATAAAAGCTGTTGCAATGATATTTCCATGCTGAACTGAGTTGTTCTGGGTCAAATATGAAGGCAAACCCACTTTCCTTTCAGTATTTTGCTGCAATTGGCAGAAACAAGCATATTTGCTCATTCGGCCTGAAAATGCTTTTAAGCGCATAAAAACTTACACTCTTGATTTCTGGCTAAATAAAAGCTGTTGCAATGATATTTCCATGCTGAACTGAGTTGTTCTGGGTCAAATATGAAGGCAAACCCACTTTCCTTTCAGTATTTTTCTGCAATTGGCAGAAATCAGCTCATTTGGCCTGAAAATGCTTTTAAGCACATAAAAACTTACACTCTTGATTTCTGGCTAAATAAAAGCTGTTGCAATGATATTTCCATGCTGAACTGAGTTGTTCTGGGTCAAATATGAAGGCAAACCCACTTTCCTTTCAGTATTTTGCTGCAATTTGCAGAAACAAGCATATTTGCTCATTCGGCCTGAAAATGCTTTTAAGCGCATAAAAACTTACACTCTTGATTTCTGGCTAAATAAAAGCTGTTGCAATGATATTTCCATGCTGAACTGAGTTGTTCTGGGTCAAATATGAAGGCAAACCCACTTTCCTTTCAGTATTTTGCTGCAATTGGCAGAAATCAGCTCATTTGGCCTGAAAATGCTTTTAAGCACATAAAAACTTACACTCTTGATTTCTGGCTAAATAAAAGCTGTTGCAATGATATTTCCATGCTGAACTGAGTTGTTCTGTGTCAAATATGAAGGCAAACCCACTTTCCTTTCAGTATTTTGCTGCAATTGGCAGAAACAAGCATATTTGCTCATTCGGCCTGAAAATGCTTTTAAGCGCATAAAAACTTACACTCTTGATTTCTGGCTAAATAAAAGCTGTTGCAATGATATTTCCATGCTGAACTGAGTTGTTCTGGGTCAAATATGAAGGCAAACCCACTTTCCTTTCAGTATTTTGCTGCAATTGGCAGAAATCAGCTCATTTGGCCTGAAAATGCTTTTAAGCACATAAAAACTTACACTCTTGATTTCTGGCTAAATAAAAGCTGTTGCAATGATATTTCCATGCTGAACTGAGTTGTTCTGGGTCAAATATGAAGGCAAACCCACTTTCCTTTCAGTATTTTGCTGCAATTGGCAGAAACAAGCATATTTGCTCATTCGGCCTGAAAATGCTTTTAAGCGCATAAAAACTTACACTCTTGATTTCTGGCTAAATAAAAGCTGTTGCAATGATATTTCCATGCTGAACTGAGTTGTTCTGGGTCAAATATGAAGGCAAACCCACTTTCCTTTCAGTATTTTGCTGCAATTTGCAGAAACAAGCATATTTGCTCATTCGGCCTGAAAATGCTTTTAAGCGCATAAAAACTTACACTCTTGATTTCTGGCTAAATAAAAGCTGTTGCAATGATATTTCCATGCTGAACTGAGTTGTTCTGGGTCAAATATGAAGGCAAACCGACTTTCCTTTCAGTATTTTGCTGCAATTGGCAGAAACAAGCATATTTGCTCATTCGGCCTGAAAATGCTTTTAAGCGCATAAAAACTTACACTCTTGATTTCTGCCTAATAAAAACTGTTGCAATGATATTTCCATGCTGAACTGAGTTGTTCTGGGTCAAATATGAAGGCAAACCCACTTTCCTTTCAGTATTTTGCTGCAATTGGCAGAAATCAGCTCATTTGGCCTGAAAATGCTTTTAAGCACATAAAAACTTACACTCTTGATTTCTGGCTCAATAAAAGCTGTTGCAATGATGTTTCCATGCTGAACTGAGTTGTTCTGGGTCAAATATGAAGGCAAACCCACTTTCCTTTCAGTATTTTGCTGCAATTGGCAGAAATCAGCTCATTTGGCCTGAAAATGCTTTTAAGCACATAAAAACTTACACTCTTGATTTCTGGCTAAATAAAAGCTGTTGCAATGATATTTCCATGCTGAACTGAGTTGTTCTGGGTCAAATATGAAGGCAAACCCACTTTCCTTTCAGTATTTTGCTGCAATTGGCAGAAACAAGCATATTTGCTCATTCGGCCTGAAAATGCTTTTAAGCGCATAAAAACTTACACTCTTGATTTCTGGCTAAATAAAAGCTGTTGCAATGATATTTCCATGCTGAACTGAGTTGTTCTGGGTCAAATATGAAGGCAAACCCACTTTCCTTTCAGTATTTTGCTGCAATTGGCAGAAATCAGCTCATTTGGCCTGAAAATGCTTTTAAGCACATAAAAACTTACACTCTTGATTTCTGGCTAAATAAAAGCTGTTGCAATGATATTTCCATGCTGAACTGAGTTGTTCTGGGTCAAATATGAAGGCAAACCCACTTTCCTTTCAGTATTTTGCTGCAATTGGCAGAAATCAGCTCATTTGGCTTGAAAATGCTTTTAAGCACATAAAAACTTACACTCTTGATTTCTGGCTAAATAAAAGCTGTTGCAATGATATTTCCATGCTGAACTGAGTTGTTCTGGGTCAAATATGAAGGCAAACCCACTTTCCTTTCAGTATTTTGCTGCAATTGGCAGAAACAAGCATATTTGCTCATTCGGCCTGAAAATGCTTTTAAGCGCATAAAAACTTACACTCTTGATTTCTGGCTAAATAAAAGCTGTTGCAATGATATTTCCATGCTGAACTGAGTTGTTCTGGGTCAAATATGAAGGCAAACCCACTTTCCTTTCAGTATTTTGCTGCAATTGGCAGAAACAAGCATATTTGCTCATTCGGTCTGAAAATGCTTTTAAGTGCATAAAAACTTACACTCTTGATTTCTGGCTAAATAAAAGCTGTTGCAATGATTTTTCCATGCTGAACTGAGTTGTTCTGGGTCAAATATGAAGGCAAACCCACTTTCCTTTCAGTATTTTGCTGCAATTGGCAGAAATCAGCTCATTTGGCCTGAAAATGCTTTTAAGCGCATAAAAACTTACACTCTTGATTTCTGGCTAAATACAAGCTGTTGCAATGATATTTCCATGCTGAACTGAGTTGTTCTGGGTCAAATATGAAGGCAAACCCACTTTCCTTTCAGTATTTTGCTGCAATTGGCAGAAACAAGCATATTTGCTCATTCGGCCTGAAAATGCTTTTAAGCGCATAAAAACTTACACTCTTGATTTCTGGCTAAATAAAAGCTGTTGCAATGATATTTCCATGCTGAACTGAGTTGTTCTGGGTCAAATATGAAGGCAAACCCACTTTCCTTTCAGTATTTTGCTGCAATTGGCAGAAACAAGCATATTTGCTCATTCAGCCTGAAAATGCTTTAAAGCGCATAAAAACTTACACTCTTGATTTCTGGCTAAATAAAAGCTGTTGCAATGATATTTCCATGCTGAACTGAGTTGTTCTGGGTCAAATATGAAGGCAAAGCCACTTTCCTTTCAGTATTTTGCTGCAATTGGCAGAAATCAGCTCATTTGGCCTGAAAATGCTTTTAAGCACATAAAACTTACACTCTTGATTTCTGGCTAAATAAAAGCTGTTGCAATGATATTTCCATGCTGAACTGAGTTGTTCTGGGTCAAATATGAAGGCAAACCCACTTTCCTTTCAGTATTTTGCTGCAATTGGCAGAAATCAGCTCATTTGGCCTGAAAATGCTTTTAGGCACATAAAAACTTACACTCTTGATTTCTGGCTAAATAAAAGCTGTTGCAATGATATTTCCATGCTGAACTGAGTTGTTCTGGGTCAAATATGAAGGCAAACCCACTTTCCTTTCAGTCTTTTGCTGCAATTAGCAGAAACAAGCATATTTGCTCATTCGGCCGGATAATGCTTTTAAGCGCATAAAAACTTACACTCTTGATTTCTGGCTAAATAAAAGCTGTTGCAATGATATTTCCATGCTGAACTGAGTTGTTCTGGGTCAAATATGAAGGCAAACCCACTTTCCTTTCAGTATTTTGCTGCAATTGGCAGAAACAAGCATATTTGCTCATTCGGCCTGAAAATGCTTTTAAGCGCATAAAAACTTACACTCTTGATTTCTGGCTAAATAAAAGCTGTTGCAATTATATTTCCATGCTGAACTGAGTTGTTCTGGGTCAAATATGAAGGCAAACCCACTTTCCTTTCAGTATTTTGCTGCAATTGGCAGAAACAAGCATATTTGCTCATTCAGCCTGAAAATGCTTTAAAGCGCATAAAAACTTACACTCTTGATTTCTGGCTAAATAAAAGCTGTTGCAATGATATTTCCATGCTGAACTGAGTTGTTCTGGGTCAAATATGAAGGCAAAGCCACTTTCCTTTCAGTATTTTGCTGCAATTGGCAGAAATCAGCTCATTTGGCCTGAAAATGCTTTTAAGCACATAAAACTTACACTCTTGATTTCTGGCTAAATAAAAGCTGTTGCAATGATATTTCCATGCTGAACTGAGTTGTTCTGGGTCAAATATGAAGGCAAACCCACTTTCCTTTCAGTATTTTGCTGCAATTGGCAGAAATCAGCTCATTTGGCCTGAAAATGCTTTTAGGCACATAAAAACTTACACTCTTGATTTCTGGCTAAATAAAAGCTGTTGCAATGATATTTCCATGCTGAACTGAGTTGTTCTGGGTCAAATATGAAGGCAAACCCACTTTCCTTTCAGTATTTTGCTGCAATTAGCAGAAACAAGCATATTTGCTCATTCGGCCGGATAATGCTTTTAAGCGCATAAAAACTTACACTCTTGATTTCTGGCTAAATAAAAGCTGTTGCAATGATATTTCCATGCTGAACTGAGTTGTTCTGGGTCAAATATGAAGGCAAACCCACTTTCCTTTCAGTATTTTGCTGCAATTGGCAGAAACAAGCATATTTGCTCATTCGGCCTGAAAATGCTTTTAAGCGCATAAAAACTTACACTCTTGATTTCTGGCTAAATAAAAGCTGTTGCAATGATATTTCCATGCTGAACTGAGTTGTTCTGGGTCAAATATGAAGGCAAACCCACTTTCCTTTCAGTATTTTGCTGCAATTGGCAGAAACAAGCATATTTGCTCATTCGGCCTGAAAATACTTTTAAGCGCATAAAAACTTACACTCTTGATTTCTGGCTAAATAAAAGCTGTTGCAATGATATTTCCATGCTGAACTGAGTTGTTCTGGGTCAAATATGAAGGCAAACCCACTTTCCTTTCAGTATTTTGCTGCAATTGGCAGAAATCAGCTCATTTGGCCTGAAAATGCTTTTAAGCACATAAAAACTTACACTCTTGATTTCTGGCTAAATAAAAGCTGTTGCAATGATATTTCCATGCTGAACTGAGTTGTTCTGGGTCAAATATGAAGGCAAACCCACTTTCCTTTCAGTATTTTGCTGCAATTGGCAGAAACAAGCATATTTGCTCATTCGGCCTGAAAATGCTTTTAAGCGCATAAAAACTTACACTCTTGATTTCTGGCTAAATAAAAGCTGTTGCAATGATATTTCCATGCTGAACTGAGTTGTTCTGGGTCAAATATGAAGGCAAACCCACTTTCCTTTCAGTATTTTGCTGCAATTGGCAGAAACAAGCATATTTGCTCATTCGGCCTGAAAATGCTTTTAAGCGCATAAAAACTTACACTCTTGATTTCTGGCTAAATAAAAGCTGTTGCAATGATATTTCCATGCTGAACTGAGTTGTTCTGGGTCAAATATGAAGGCAAAGCCACTTTCCTTTCAGTATTTTGCTGCAATTGGCAGAAATCAGCTCATTTGGCCTGAAAATGCTTTTAAGCACATAAAAACTTACACTCTTGATTTCTGGCTAAATAAAAGATGTTGCAATGATATTTCCATGCTGAACTGAGTTGTTCTGGGTCAAATATGAAGGCAAACCCACTTTCCTTTCAGTATTTTGCTGCAATTGGCAGAAATCAGCTCATTTGGCCTGAAAGTGCTTTTAAGCACATAAAAACTAACACTCTTGATTTCTGGCTAAATAAAAGCTGTTGCAATGATATTTCCATGCTGAACTGAGTTGTTCTGGGTCAAATATGAAGGCAAACCCACTTTCCTTTCAGTATTTTGCTGCAATTGGCAGAAACAAGCATATTTGCTCATTCGGCCTGAAAATGCTTTTAAGCGCATAAAACTTACACTCTTGATTTCTGGCTAAATAAAAGCTGTTGCAATGATATTTCCATGCTGAACTGAGTTGTTCTGGGTCAAATATGAAGGCAAACCCACTTTCCTTTCAGTATTTTTCTGCAATTGGCAGAAATCAGCTCATTTGGCCTGAAAATGCTTTTAAGCACATAAAAACTTTCACTCTTGATTTCTGGCTAAATAAAAGCTGTTGCAATGATATTTCCATGCTGAACTGAGTTGTTCTGGGTCAAATATGAAGGCAAACCCACTTTCCTTTCAGTATTTTGCTGCAATTGGCAGAAACAAGCATATTTGCTCATTCGGCCTGAAAATGCTTTTAAGCGCATAAAAACTTACACTCTTGATTTCTGGCTAAATAAAAGCTGTTGCAATGATATTTCCATGCTGAACTGAGTTGTTCTGGGTCAAATATGAAGGCAAACCCACTTTTCTTTCAGTATTTTGCTGCAATTGGCAGAAACAAGCATATTTGCTCATTCGGCCTGAAAATGCTTTTAAGCGCATAAAAACTTACACTCTTGATTTCTGGCTAAATAAAAGCTGTTGCAATGATATTTCCATGCTGAACTGAGTTGTTCTGGGTCAAATATGAAGGCAAACCCACTTTCCTTTCAGTATTTTGCTGCAATTGGCAGAAACAAGCATGTTTGCTCATTCGGCCTGAAAATGCTTTTCAGCGCATAAAAACTTACACTCTTGATTTCTCGCTAAATAAAAGCTGTTGCAATGATATTTCCATGCTGAACTGAGTTGTTCTGTGTCAAATATGAAGGCAAACCCACTTTCCTTTCAGTATTTTGCTGCAATTGGCAGAAACAAGCATATTTGCTCATTCGGCCCGAAAATGCTTTTAAGCGCATAAAAACTTACACTCTTGATTTCTGGCTAAATAAAAGCTGTTGCAATGATATTTCCATGCTGAACTGAGTTGTTCTGGGTCAAATATGAAGGCAAACCCACTTTCCTTTCAGTATTTTGCTGCAATTGGCAGAAACAAGCATATTTGCTCATTCGGCCTGAAAATGCTTTTAAGCGCATAAAAACTTACACTCTTGATTTCTTGCTAAATAAAAGCTGTTGCAATGATATTTCCATGCTGAACTGAGTTGTTCTGGGTCAAATATGAAGGCAAACCCACTTTCCTTTCAGTATTTTGCTGCAATTGGCAGAAACAAGCATATTTGCTCATTCGGCCTGAAAATGCTTTTAAGCGCATAAAAACTTACACTCTTGATTTCTGGCTAAATAAAAGCTGTTGCAATGATATTTCCATGCTGAACTGAGTTGTTCTGGGTCAAATATGAAGGCAAACCCACTTTCCTTTCAGTATTTTGCTGCAATTGGCAGAAATCAGCTCATTTGGCCTTGAAAGTGCTTTTAAGCAAATAAAAACTTTCACTCTTGATTTCTGGCTAAATAAAAGCTGTTGCAATGATATTTCCATGCTGAACTGAGTTGTTCTGGGTCAAATATGAAGGCAAACCCACTTTCCTTTCAGTATTTTGCTGCAATTGGCAGAAACAAGCATATTTGCTCATTCGGCCTGAAAATGCTTTTAAGCGCATAAAAACTTACACTCTTGATTTCTGGCTAAATAAAAGCTGTTGCAATGATATTTCCATGCTGAACTGAGTTGTTCTGGGTCAAATATGAAGGCAAACCCACTTTCCTTTCAGTATTTTTCTGCAATTGGCAGAAATCAGCTCATTTGGCCTGAAAATGCTTTTAAGCACATAAAAACTTTCACTCTTGATTTCTGGCTAAATAAAAGCTGTTGCAATGATATTTCCATGCTGAACTGAGTTGTTCTGGGTCAAATATGAAGGCAAACCCACTTTTCTTTCAGTATTTTGCTGCAATTGGCAGAAACAAGCATATTTGCTCATTCGGCCTGAAAATGCTTTTAAGCGCATAAAAACTTACACTCTTGATTTCTGGCTAAATAAAAGCTGTTGCAATGATATTTCCATGCTGAACTGAGTTGTTCTGGGTCAAATATGAAGGCAAACCCACTTTTCTTTCAGTATTTTGCTGCAATTGGCAGAAACAAGCATATTTGCTCATTCGGCCTGAAAATGCTTTTAAGCGCATAAAAACTTACACTCTTGATTTCTGGCTAAATAAAAGCTGTTGCAATGATATTTCCATGCTGAACTGAGTTGTTCTGGGTCAAATATGAAGGCAAACCCACTTTCCTTTCAGTATTTTGCTGCAATTGGCAGAAACAAGCATGTTTGCTCATTCGGCCTGAAAATGCTTTTCAGCGCATAAAAACTTACACTCTTGATTTCTCGCTAAATAAAAGCTGTTGCAATGATATTTCCATGCTGAACTGAGTTGTTCTGTGTCAAATATGAAGGCAAACCCACTTTCCTTTCAGTATTTTGCTGCAATTGGCAGAAACAAGCATATTTGCTCATTCGGCCTGAAAATGCTTTTAAGCGCATAAAAACTTACACTCTTGATTTCTGGCTAAATAAAAGCTGTTGCAATGATATTTCCATGCTGAACTGAGTTGTTCTGGGTCAAATATGAAGGCAAACCCACTTTCCTTTCAGTATTTTGCTGCAATTGGCAGAAATCAGCTCATTTGGCTTGAAAATGCTTTTAAGCACATAAAAACTTACACTCTTGATTTCTGGCTAAATAAAAGCTGTTGCAATGATATTTCCATGCTGAACTGAGTTGTTCTGGGTCAAATATGAAGGCAAACCCACTTTCCTTTCAGTATTTTGCTGCAATTGGCAGAAACAAGCATATTTGCTCATTCGGTCTGAAAATGCTTTTAAGTGCATAAAAACTTACACTCTTGATTTCTGGCTAAATAAAAGCTGTTGCAATGATTTTTCCATGCTGAACTGAGTTGTTCTGGGTCAAATATGAAGGCAAACCCACTTTCCTTTCAGTATTTTGCTGCAATTGGCAGAAATCAGCTTATTTGGCCTGAAAATGCTTTTCAGCACATAAAAACTTACACTCTTGATTTCTGGCTAAATAAAAGCTGTTGCAATGATATTTCCATGCTGAACTGAGTTGATCTGGGTCAAATATGAAGGCAAACACACTTTCCTTTCAGTATTTTGCTGCAATTTGCAGAAACAAGCATATTTGCTCATTCGGCCTGAAAATGCTTTTAAGCGCATAAAAACTTACACTCTTGATTTCTGGCTAAATAAAAGCTGTTGCAATGATATTTCCATGCTGAACTGAGTTGTTCTGGGTCAAATATGAAGGCAAAACCACTTTCCTTTCAGTATTTTGCTGCAATTGGCAGAAACAAGCATATTTGCTCATTCGGCCCGAAAATGCTTTTAAGCGCATAAAAACTTACACTCTTGATTTCTGGCTAAATAAAAGCTGTTGCAATGATATTTCCATGCTGAACTGAGTTGTTCTGGGTCAAATATGAAGGCAAACCCACTTTCTTTTCAGTATTTTGCTGCAATTGGCAGAAATCAGCTTATTTGGCCTGAAAATGCTTTTAAGCACATAAAAACTTACACTCTTGATTTCTGGCTAAATAAAAGCTGTTGCAATGATATTTCCATGCTGAACTGAGTTGTTCTGGGTCAAATATGAAGGCAAACCCACTTTCCTTTCAGTATTTTGCTGCAATTGGCAGAAACAAGCATATTTGCTCATTCGGCCTGAAAATGCTTTTAAGCGCATAAAAACTTACACTCTTGATTTCTGGCTAAATAAAAGCTGTTGCAATGATATTTCCATGCTGAACTGAGTTGTTCTGGGTCAAATATGAAGGCAAACCCACTTTCCTTTCAGTATTTTGCTGCAATTGGCAGATACAAGCATATTTGCTCATTCGGCCTGAAAATGCTTTTAAGCGCATAAAAACTTACACTCTTGATTTCTGGCTAAATAAAAGCTGTTGCAATGATATTTCCATGCTGAACTGAGTTGTTCTGGGTCAAATATGAAGGCAAACCCACTTTCCTTTCAGTATTTTGCTGCAATTGGCAGAAATCAGCTCATTTGGCTTGAAAATGCTTTTAAGCACATAAAAACTTACACTCTTGATTTCTGGCTAAATAAAAGCTGTTGCAATGATATTTCCATGCTGAACTGAGTTGTTCTGGGTCAAATATGAAGGCAAACCCACTTTCCTTTCAGTATTTTGCTGCAATTGGCAGAAACAAGCATATTTGCTCATTCGGCCTGAAAATGCTTTTAAGCGCATAAAAACTTACACTCTTGATTTCTGGCTAAATACAAGCTGTTGCAATGATATTTCCATGCTGAACTGAGTTGTTCTGGGTCAAATATGAAGGCAAACCCACTTTCCTTTCAGTATTTTGCTGCAATTGGCAGAAACAAGCATATTTGCTCATTCGGCCTGAAAATGCTTTTAAGCGCATAAAAACTTACACTCTTGATTTCTGGCTAAATAAAAGCTGTTGCAATGATATTTCCATGCTGAACTGAGTTGTTCTGGGTCAAATATGAAGGCAAACCCACTTTCCTTTCAGTATTTTGCTGCAATTGGCAGAAACAAGCATATTAGCTCATTCGGCCTGAAAATGCTTTTAAGCGCATAAAAACTTACACTCTTGATTTTTGGCTAAATAAAAGCTGTTGCAATGATATTTCCATGCTGAACTGAGTTGTTCTGGGTCAAATATGAAGGCAAACCCACTTTCCTTTCAGTATTTTGCTGCAATTGGCAGAAACAAGCATATTTGCTTATTCGGCCTGAAAATACTTTTAAGCACATAAAAACTTACACTCTTGATTTCTGGCTAAATAAAAGCTGTTGCAATGATATTTCCATGCTGAACTGAGTTGTTCTGGGTCAAATATGAAGGCAAACCCACTTTCCTTTCAGTATTTTGCTGCAATTGGCAGAAACAAGCATATTTGCTCATTCGGCCTGAAAATGCTTTTAAGCGCATAAAAACTTACACTCTTGATTTCTGGCTAAATAAAAGCTGTTGCAATGATATTTCCATGCTGAACTGAGTTGTTCTGGGTCAAATGTGAAGGCAAACCCACTTTCCTTTCAGTATTTTGCTGCAATTGGCAGAAACAAGCATATTTGCTCATTCGGCCTGAAAATGCTTTTAAGCGCATAAAAACTTACACTCTTGATTTCTGGCTAAATAAAAGCTGTTGCAATGATATTTCCATGCTGAACTGAGTTGTTCTGGGTCAAATATGAAGGCAAACCCACTTTCCTTTCAGTATTTTGCTGCAATTGGCAGAAATCAGCTCATTTGGCCTGAAAATGCTTTTAAGCACATAAAAACTTTCACTCTTGATTTCTGGCTAAATAAAAGCTGTTGCAATGATATTTCCATGCTGAACTGAGTTGTTCTGGGTCAAATATGAAGGCAAACCCACTTTCCTTTCAGTATTTTGCTGCAATTGGCAGAAACAAGCATATTTGCTCATTCGGCCTGAAAATGCTTTTAAGCGCATAAAAACTTACACTCTTGATTTCTGGCTAAATAAAAGCTGTTGCAATGATATTTCCATGCTGAACTGAGTTGTTCTGGGTCAAATATGAAGGCAAACCCACTTTTCTTTCAGTATTTTGCTGCAATTGGCAGAAACAAGCATATTTGCTCATTTGGCCTGAAAATGCTTTTAAGCGCATAAAAACTTACACTCTTGATTTCTGGCTAAATAAAAGCTGTTGCAATGATATTTCCATGCTGAACTGAGTTGTTCTGGGTCAAATATGAAGGCAAACCCACTTTTCTTTCAGTATTTTGCTGCAATTGGCAGAAACAAGCATATTTGCTCATTCGGCCTGAAAATGCTTTTAAGCGCATAAAAACTTACACTCTTGATTTCTGGCTAAATAAAAGCTGTTGCAATGATATTTCCATGCTGAACTGAGTTGTTCTGGGTCAAATATGAAGGCAAACCCACTTTCCTTTCAGTATTTTGCTGCAATTGGCAGAAACAAGCATGTTTGCTCATTCGGCCTGAAAATGCTTTTCAGCGCATAAAAACTTACACTCTTGATTTCTCGCTAAATAAAAGCTGTTGCAATGATATTTCCATGCTGAACTGAGTTGTTCTGTGTCAAATATGAAGGCAAACCCACTTTCCTTTCAGTATTTTGCTGCAATTGGCAGAAACAAGCATATTTGCTCATTCGGCCTGAAAATGCTTTTAAGCGCATAAAAACTTACACTCTTGATTTCTGGCTAAATAAAAGCTGTTGCAATGATATTTCCATGCTGAACTGAGTTGTTCTGGGTCAAATATGAAGGCAAACCCACTTTCCTTTCAGTATTTTGCTGCAATTGGCAGAAATCAGCTCATTTGGCTTGAAAATGCTTTTAAGCACATAAAAACTTACACTCTTGATTTCTGGCTAAATAAAAGCTGTTGCAATGATATTTCCATGCTGAACTGAGTTGTTCTGGGTCAAATATGAAGGCAAACCCACTTTCCTTTCAGTATTTTGCTGCAATTGGCAGAAACAAGCATATTTGCTCATTCGGTCTGAAAATGCTTTTAAGTGCATAAAAACTTACACTCTTGATTTCTGGCTAAATAAAAGCTGTTGCAATGATTTTTCCATGCTGAACTGAGTTGTTCTGGGTCAAATATGAAGGCAAACCCACTTTCCTTTCAGTATTTTGCTGCAATTGGCAGAAATCAGCTTATTTGGCCTGAAAATGCTTTTCAGCACATAAAAACTTACACTCTTGATTTCTGGCTAAATAAAAGCTGTTGCAATGATATTTCCATGCTGAACTGAGTTGATCTGGGTCAAATATGAAGGCAAACACACTTTCCTTTCAGTATTTTGCTGCAATTTGCAGAAACAAGCATATTTGCTCATTCGGCCTGAAAATGCTTTTAAGCGCATAAAAACTTACACTCTTGATTTCTGGCTAAATAAAAGCTGTTGCAATGATATTTCCATGCTGAACTGAGTTGTTCTGGGTCAAATATGAAGGCAAAACCACTTTCCTTTCAGTATTTTGCTGCAATTGGCAGAAACAAGCATATTTGCTCATTCGGCCCGAAAATGCTTTTAAGCGCATAAAAACTTACACTCTTGATTTCTGGCTAAATAAAAGCTGTTGCAATGATATTTCCATGCTGAACTGAGTTGTTCTGGGTCAAATATGAAGGCAAACCCACTTTCTTTTCAGTATTTTGCTGCAATTGGCAGAAATCAGCTTATTTGGCCTGAAAATGCTTTTAAGCACATAAAAACTTACACTCTTGATTTCTGGCTAAATAAAAGCTGTTGCAATGATATTTCCATGCTGAACTGAGTTGTTCTGGGTCAAATATGAAGGCAAACCCACTTTCCTTTCAGTATTTTGCTGCAATTGGCAGAAACAAGCATATTTGCTCATTCGGCCTGAAAATGCTTTTAAGCGCATAAAAACTTACACTCTTGATTTCTGGCTAAATAAAAGCTGTTGCAATGATATTTCCATGCTGAACTGAGTTGTTCTGGCTCAAATATGAAGGCAAACCCACTTTCCTTTCAGTATTTTGCTGCAATTGGCAGAAACAAGCATATTTGCTCATTCGGCCTGAAAATGCTTTTAAGCGCATAAAAACTTACACTCTTGATTTCTGGCTAAATAAAAGCTGTTGCAATGATATTTCCATGCTGAACTGAGTTGTTCTGGGTCAAATATGAAGGCAAACCCACTTTCCTTTCAGTATTTTGATGCAATTGGCAGAAACAAGCATATTTGCTCATTCGGCCTGAAAATGCTTTTAAGCGCATAAAAACTTACACTCTTGATTTCTGGCTAAATAAAAGCTGTTGCAATGATATTTCCATGCTGAACTGAGTTGTTCTGGGTCAAATATGAAGGCAAACCCACTTTCCTTTCAGTATTTTGCTGCAATTGGCAGAAATCAGCTCATTTGGCTTGAAAATGCTTTTAAGCACATAAAAACTTACACTCTTGATTTCTGGCTAAATAAAAGCTGTTGCAATGATATTTCCATGCTGAACTGAGTTGTTCTGGGTCAAATATGAAGGCAAACCCACTTTCCTTTCAGTATTTTGCTGCAATTGGCAGAAACAAGCATATTTGCTCATTCGGCCTGAAAATGCTTTTAAGCGCATAAAAACTTACACTCTTGATTTCTGGCTAAATACAAGCTGTTGCAATGATATTTCCATGCTGAACTGAGTTGTTCTGGGTCAAATATGAAGGCAAACCCACTTTCCTTTCAGTATTTTGCTGCAATTGGCAGAAACAAGCATATTTGCTCATTCGGCCTGAAAATGCTTTTAAGCGCATAAAAACTTACACTCTTGATTTCTGGCTAAATAAAAGCTGTTGCAATGATATTTCCATGCTGAACTGAGTTGTTCTGGGTCAAATATGAAGGCAAACCCACTTTCCTTTCAGTATTTTGCTGCAATTGGCAGAAACAAGCATATTAGCTCATTCGGCCTGAAAATGCTTTTAAGCGCATAAAAACTTACACTCTTGATTTTTGGCTAAATAAAAGCTGTTGCAATGATATTTCCATGCTGAACTGAGTTGTTCTGGGTCAAATATGAAGGCAAACCCACTTTCCTTTCAGTATTTTGCTGCAATTGGCAGAAACAAGCATATTTGCTTATTCGGCCTGAAAATGCTTTTAAGCGCATAAAAACTTACACTCTTGATTTCTGGCTAAATAAAAGCTGTTGCAATGATATTTCCATGCTGAACTGAGTTGTTCTGGGTCAAATATGAAGGCAAACCCACTTTCCTTTCAGTATTTTGCTGCAATTGGCAGAAATCAGCTCATTTGGCCTGAAAATACTTTTAAGCACATAAAAACTTACACTCTTGATTTCTGGCTAAATAAAAGCTGTTGCAATGATATTTCCATGCTGAACTGAGTTGTTCTGGGTCAAATATGAAGGCAAACCCACTTTCCTTTCAGTATTTTGCTGCAATTGGCAGAAACAAGCATATTTGCTCATTCGGCCTGAAAATGCTTTTAAGCGCATAAAAACTTACACTCTTGATTTCTGGCTAAATAAAAGCTGTTGCAATGATATTTCCATGCTGAACTGAGTTGTTCTGGGTCAAATATGAAGGCAAACCCACTTTCCTTTCAGTATTTTGCTGCAATTGGCTGAAACAAGCATATTTGCTCATTCGGTCTGAAAATGCTTTTAAGTGCATAAAAACTTACACTCTTGATTTCTGGCTAAATAAAAGCTGTTGCAATGATTTTTCCATGCTGAACTGAGTTGTTCTGGGTCAAATATGAAGGCAAACCCACTTTCCTTTCAGTATTTTGCTGCAATTGGCAGAAATCAGCTCATTTGGCCTGAAAATGCTTTTAAGCACATAAAAACTTACACTCTTGATTTCTGGCTAAATAAAAGCTGTTGCAATGATATTTCCATGCTGAACTGAGTTTTTCTGGGTCAAATATGAAGGCAAACCCACTTTCCTTTCAGTATTTTGCTGCAATTGGCAGAAACAAGCATATTTGCTCATTCGGCCTGAAAATGCTTTTAAGCGCATAAAAACTTACACTCTTGATTTCTGGCTAAATAAAAGCTGTTGCAATGATATTTCCATGCTGAACTGAGTTGTTCTGGGTCAAATATGAAGGCAAACCCACTTTCCTTTCAGTATTTTGCTGCAATTTGCAGAAACAAGCATATTTGCTCATTCGGCCTGAAAATGCTTTTAAGCGCATAAAAACTTACACTCTTGATTTCTGGCTAAATAAAAGCTGTTGCAATGATATTTCCATGCTGAACTGAGTTGTTCTGGGTCAAATATGAAGGCAAACCCACTTTCCTTTCAGTATTTTGCTGCAATTGGCAGAAATCAGCTCATTTGGCCTGAAAATGCTTTTAAGCACATAAAAACTTACACTTTTGATTTCTGGCTAAATAAAAGCTGTTGCAATGATATTTCCATGCTGAACTGAGTTGTTCTGGGTCAAATATGAAGGCAAACCCACTTTCCTTTCAGTATTTTGCTGCAATTGGCAGAAATCAGCTCATTTGGCCTGAAAATGCTTTTAAGCACATAAAAACTTACACTCTTGATTTCTGGCTAAATAAAAGCTGTTGCAATGATGTTTCCATGCTGAACTGAGTTGTTCTGGGTCAAATATGAAGGCAAACCCACTTTCCTTTCAGTATTTTGCTGCAATTGGCAGAAATCAGCTCATTTGGCCTGAAAATGCTTTTAAGCACATAAAAACTTACACTCTTGATTTCTGGCTAAATAAAAGCTGTTGCAATGATATTTCCATGCTGAACTGAGTTGTTCTGGGTCAAATATGAAGGCAAACCCACTTTCCTTTCAGTATTTTGCTGCAATTGGCAGAAATCAGCTCATTTGGCTTGAAAATGCTTTTAAGCACATAAAAACTTACACTCTTGATTTCTGGCTAAATAAAAGCTGTTGCAATGATATTTCCATGCTGAACTGAGTTGTTCTGGGTCAAATATGAAGGCAAACCCACTTTCCTTTCAGTATTTTGCTGCAATTGGCAGAAACAAGCATATTTGCTCATTCGGCCTGAAAATGCTTTTAAGCGCATAAAAACTTACACTCTTGATTTCTGGCTAAATAAAAGCTGTTGCAATGATATTTCCATGCTGAACTGAGTTGTTCTGGGTCAAATATGAAGGCAAACCCACTTTCCTTTCAGTATTTTGCTGCAATTGGCAGAAATCAGCTCATTTGGCCTGAAAATGCTTTTAAGCACATAAAAACTTACACTCTTGATTTCTGGCTAAATAAAAGCTGTTGCAATGATATTTCCATGCTGAACTGAGTTGTTCTGGGTCAAATATGAAGGCAAACCCACTTTCCTTTCAGTATTTTGCTGCAATTGGCTGAAACAAGCATATTTGCTCATTCGGCCTGAAAATGCTTTTAAGCGCATAAAAACTTACACTCTTGATTTCTGGCTAAATAAAAGCTGTTGCAATGATTTTTCCATGCTGAACTGAGTTGTTCTGGGTCAAATATGAAGGCAAACCCACTTTCCTTTCAGTATTTTGCTGCAATTGGCAGAAATCAGCTCATTTGGCCTGAAAATGCTTTTAAGCACATAAAAACTTACACTCTTGATTTCTGGCTAAATAAAAGCTGTTGCAATGATATTTCCATGCTGAACTGAGTTTTTCTGGGTCAAATATGAAGGCAAACCCACTTTCCTTTCAGTATTTTGCTGCAATTGGCAGAAACAAGCATATTTGCTCATTCGGCCTGAAAATGCTTTTAAGCGCATAAAAACTTACACTCTTGATTTCTGGCTAAATAAAAGCTGTTGCAATGATATTTCCATGCTGAACTGAGTTGTTCTGGGTCAAATATGAAGGCAAACCCACTTTCCTTTCAGTATTTTGCTGCAATTGGCAGAAACAAGCATATTTGCTCATTCGGCCTGAAAATGCTTTTAAGCGCATAAAAACTTACACTATTGATTTCTGGCTAAATAAAAGCTGTTGCAATGATATTTCCATGCTGAACTGAGTTGTTCTGTGTCAAATATGAAGGCAAACCCACTTTCCTTTCAGTATTTTGCTGCACCTGGCAGAAACAAGCATGTTTGCTCATTCGGCCTGAAAATGCTTTTCGGCGCATAAAAACTTACACTCTTGATTTCTGGCTAAATAAAAGCTGTTGCAATGATATTTCCATGCTGAACTGAGTTGTTCTGGGTCAAATATGAAGGCAAACCCACTTTCCTTTCAGTATTTTGCTGCAATTGGCAGAAATCAGCTCATTTGGCTTGAAAATGCTTTTAAGCACATAAAAACTTACACTCTTGATTTCTGGCTAAATAAAAGTTGTTGCAATGATATTTCCATGCTGAACTGAGTTGTTCTGGGTCAAATATGAAGGCAAACCCACTTTCCTTTCAGTATTTTGCTGCAATTGGCAGAAATCAGCTCATTTGGCCTGAAAATGCTTTTAAGCACATAAAAACTTACACTCTTGATTTCTGGCTAAATAAAAGCTGTTGCAATGATATTTCCATGCTGAACTGAGTTGTTCTGGGTCAAATATGAAGGCAAACCCACTTTCCTTTCAGTATTTTGCTGCAATTGGCAGAAACAAGCATATTTGCTCATGCGGCCTGAAAATGCTTTTAAGCGCATAAAAACTTACACTCTTGATTTCTGGCTAAATAAAAGCTGTTGCAATGATATTTCCATGCTGAACTGAGTTGTTCTGGGTCAAATATGAAGGCAAACCCACTTTCCTTTCAGTATTTTGCTGCAATTGGCAGAAATCAGCTCATTTGGCCTGAAAATGCTTTTAAGCACATAAAAACTTACACTCTTGATTTCTGGCTAAATAAAAGCTGTTGCAATGATATTTCCATGCTGAACTGAGTTGTTTTGGGTCAAATATGAAGGCAAACCCACTTTCCTTTCAGTATTTTGCTGCAATTGGCAGAAATCAGCTCATTTGGCCTGAAAATGCTTTTAAGCACATAAAAACTTACACTCTTGATTTCTGGCTAAATAAAAGCTGTTGCAATGATATTTCCATGCTGAACTGAGTTGTTCTGGGTCAAATATGAAGGCAAACCCACTTTCCTTTCAGTATTTTGCTGCAATTGGCAGAAACAAGCATATTTGCTCATTCGGCCTGAAAATGCTTTTAAGCGCATAAAAACTTACACTCTTGATTTCTGGCTAAATAAAAGCTGTTGCAATGATATTTCCATGCTGAACTGAGTTGTTCTGGGTCAAATATGAAGGCAAACCCACTTTCCTTTCAGTATTTTGCTGCAATTGGCAGAAATCAGCTCATTTGGCCTGAAAATGCTTTTAAGCACATAAAAACTTACACTCTTGATTTCTGGCTAAATAAAAGCTGTTGCAATGATATTTCCATGCTGAACTGAGTTGTTCTGGGTCAAATATGAAGGCAAACCCACTTTCCTTTCAGTATTTTGCTGCAATTGGCAGAAACAAGCATATTTGCTCATTCGGCCTGAAAATGCTTTTGAGCGCATAAAAACTTACACTCTTGATTTCTGGCTAAATAAAAGCTGTTGCAATGATATTTCCATGCTGAACTGAGTTGTTCTGGGTCAAATATGAAGGCAAACCCACTTTCCTTTCAGTATTTTGCTGCAATTGGCAGAAACCATCATATTTGCTCATTCGGCCTGAAAATGCTTTTAAGCGCATAAAAACTTACAGTCTTGATTTCTGGCTAAATAAAAGCTGTTGCAATGATATTTCCATGCTGAACTGAGTTGTTCTGGGTCAAATATGAAGGCAAACCCACTTTCCTTTCAGTATTTTGCTGCAATTGGCAGAAACAAGCATATTTGCTCATTCGGCCTGAAAATGCTTTTAAGCGCATAAAAACTTACACTCTTGATTTCTGGCTAAATAAAAGCTGTTGCAATGATATTTCCATGCTGAACTGAGTTGTTCTGGGTCGAATATGAAGGCAAATCCACTTTCCTTTCAGTATTTTGCTGCAATTGGCAGAAACAAGCATATTTGCTCATTCGGCCTGAAAATGCTTTTAAGCGCATAAAAACTTACACTCTTGATTTCTGGCTAAATAAAAGCTGTTGCAATGATATTTCCATGCTGAACTGAGTTGTTCTGGGTCGAATATGAAGGCAAACCCACTTTCCTTTCAGTATTTTGCTGCAATTGGCAGAAACAAGCATATTTGCTCATTCGGCCTGAAAATGCTTTTAAGCGCATAAAAACTTACACTCTTGATTTCTGGCTAAATAAAAGCTGTTGCAATGATATTTCCATGCTGAACTGAGTTGTTCTGGGTCAAATATGAAGGCAAACCCACTTTCCTTTCAGTATTTTGCTGCAATTGGCAGAAACAAGCATATTTGCTCATTCGGCCTGAAAATGCTTTTAAGCGCATAAAAACTTACACTCTTGATTTCTGGCTAAATAAAAGCTGTTGCAATGATATTTCCATGCTGAACTGAGTTGTTCTGGGTCAAATATGAAGGCAAACCCACTTTCCTTTCAGTATTTTTCTGCAATTGGCAGAAATCAGCTCATTTGGCCTGAAAATGCTTTTAAGCACATAAAAACTTTCACTCTTGATTTCTGGCTAAATAAAAGCTGTTGCAATGATATTTCCATGCTGAACTGAGTTGTTCTGGGTCAAATATGAAGGCAAACCCACTTTCCTTTCAGTATTTTGCTGCAATTTGCAGAAACAAGCATATTTGCTCATTCGGCCTGAAAATGCTTTTAAGCGCATAAAAACTTACACTCTTGATTTCTGGCTAAATAAAAGCTGTTGCAATGATATTTCCATGCTGAACTGAGTTGTTCTGGGTCAAATATGAAGGCAAACCCACTTTCCTTTCAGTATTTTGCTGCAATTGGCAGAAACAAGCATATTTGCTCATTCGGCCTGAAAATGCTTTTAAGCGCATAAAAACTTACACTCTTGATTTCTGGCTAAATAAAAGCTGTTGCAATGATATTTCCATGCTGAACTGAGTTGTTCTGGGTCAAATATGAAGGCAAACCCACTTTCCTTTCAGTATTTTGCTGCAATTGGCAGAAACAAGCATATTTGCTCATTCGGCCTGAAAATGCTTTTAAGCGCATAAAAACTTACACTCTTGATTTCTGGCTAAATAAAAGCTGTTGCAATGATATTTCCATGCTGAACTGAGTTGTTCTGGGTCAAATATGAAGGCAAACCCACTTTCCTTTCAGTATTTTGCTGCAATTGGCAGAAATCAGCTCATTTGGCTTGAAAATGCTTTTAAGCACATAAAAACTTACACTCTTGATTTCTGGCTAAATAAAAGCTGTTGCAATGATATTTCCATGCTGAACTGAGTTGTTCTGGGTCAAATATGAAGGCAAACCCACTTTCCTTTCAGTATTTTGCTGCAATTGGCAGAAATCAGCTCATTTGGCCTGAAAATGCTTTTAAGCGCATAAAAACTTACACTCTTGATTTCTGGCTAAATAAAAGCTGTTGCAATGATATTTCCATGCTGAACTGAGTTGTTCTGGGTCAAATATGAAGGCAAACCCACTTTCCTTTCAGTATTTTGCTGCAATTGGCAGAAACAAGCATATTTGCTCATTCGGCCTGAAAATGCTTTTAAGCGCATAAAAACTTACACTCTTGATTTCTGGCTAAATAAAAGCTGTTGCAATGATATTTCCATGCTGAACTGAGTTGTTCTGGGTCAAATATGAAGGCAAACCCACTTTCCTTTCAGTATTTTGCTGCAATTGGCAGAAATCAGCTCATTTGGCTTGAAAATGCTTTTAAGCACATAAAAACTTACACTCTTGATTTCTGGCTAAATAAAAGTTGTTGCAATGATATTTCCATGCTGAACTGAGTTGTTCTGGGTCAAATATGAAGGCAAACCCACTTTCCTTTCAGTATTTTGCTGCAATTGGCAGAAATCAGCTCATTTGGCCTGAAAATGCTTTTAAGCACATAAAAACTTACACTCTTGATTTCTGGCTAAATAAAAGCTGTTGCAATGATATTTCCATGCTGAACTGAGTTGTTCTGGGTCAAATATGAAGGCAAACCCACTTTCCTTTCAGTATTTTGCTGCAATTGGCAGAAACAAGCATATTTGCTCATGCGGCCTGAAAATGCTTTTAAGCGCATAAAAACTTACACTCTTGATTTCTGGCTAAATAAAAGCTGTTGCAATGATATTTCCATGCTGAACTGAGTTGTTCTGGGTCAAATATGAAGGCAAACCCACTTTCCTTTCAGTATTTTGCTGCAATTGGCAGAAATCAGCTCATTTGGCCTGAAAATGCTTTTAAGCACATAAAAACTTACACTCTTGATTTCTGGCTAAATAAAAGCTGTTGCAATGATATTTCCATGCTGAACTGAGTTGTTTTGGGTCAAATATGAAGGCAAACCCACTTTCCTTTCAGTATTTTGCTGCAATTGGCAGAAATCAGCTCATTTGGCCTGAAAATGCTTTTAAGCACATAAAAACTTACACTCTTGATTTCTGGCTAAATAAAAGCTGTTGCAATGATATTTCCATGCTGAACTGAGTTGTTCTGGGTCAAATATGAAGGCAAACCCACTTTCCTTTCAGTATTTTGCTGCAATTGGCAGAAACAAGCATATTTGCTCATTCGGCCTGAAAATGCTTTTAAGCGCATAAAAACTTACACTCTTGATTTCTGGCTAAATAAAAGCTGTTGCAATGATATTTCCATGCTGAACTGAGTTGTTCTGGGTCAAATATGAAGGCAAACCCACTTTCCTTTCAGTATTTTGCTGCAATTTGCAGAAACAAGCATATTTGCTCATTCGGCCTGAAAATGCTTTTAAGCGCATAAAAACTTACACTCTTGATTTCTGGCTAAATAAAAGCTGTTGCAATGATATTTCCATGCTGAACTGAGTTGTTCTGGGTCAAATATGAAGGCAAACCCACTTTCCTTTCAGTATTTTGCTGCAATTGGCAGAAACAAGCATATTTGCTCATTCGGCCAGAAAATGCTTTTAAGCGCATAAAAACTTACACTCTTGATTTCTGGCTAAATAAAAGCTGTTGCAATGATATTTCCATGCTGAACTGAGTTGTTCTGGGTCAAATATGAAGGCAAACCCACTTTCCTTTCAGTATTTTGCTGCAATTGGCAGAAATCAGCTCATTTGGCCTGAAAATGCTTTTAAGCACATAAAAACTTACACTCTTGATTTCTGGCTAAATAAAAGCTGTTGCAATGATGTTTCCATGCTGAACTGAGTTGTTCTGGGTCAAATATGAAGGCAAACCCACTTTCCTTTCAGTATTTTGCTGCAATTGGCAGAAATCAGCTCATTTGGCCTGAAAATGCTTTTAAGCACATAAAAACTTACACTCTTGATTTCTGGCTAAATAAAAGCTGTTGCAATGATATTTCCATGCTGAACTGAGTTGTTCTGGGTCAAATATGAAGGCAAACCCACTTTCCTTTCAGTATTTTGCTGCAATTGGCAGAAACAAGCATATTTGCTCATTCGGCCTGAAAATGCTTTTGAGCGCATAAAAACTTACACTCTTGATTTCTGGCTAAATAAAAGCTGTTGCAATGATATTTCCATGCTGAACTGAGTTGTTCTGGGTCAAATATGAAGGCAAACCCACTTTCCTTTCAGTATTTTGCTGCAATTGGCAGAAACCATCATATTTGCTCATTCGGCCTGAAAATGCTTTTAAGCGCATAAAAACTTACAGTCTTGATTTCTGGCTAAATAAAAGCTGTTGCAATGATATTTCCATGCTGAACTGAGTTGTTCTGGGTCAAATATGAAGGCAAACCCACTTTCCTTTCAGTATTTTGCTGCAATTGGCAGAAACAAGCATATTTGCTCATTCGGCCTGAAAATGCTTTTAAGCGCATAAAAACTTACACTCTTGATTTCTGGCTAAATAAAAGCTGTTGCAATGATATTTCCATGCTGAACTGAGTTGTTCTGGGTCGAATATGAAGGCAAATCCACTTTCCTTTCAGTATTTTGCTGCAATTGGCAGAAACAAGCATATTTGCTCATTCGGCCTGAAAATGCTTTTAAGCGCATAAAAACTTACACTCTTGATTTCTGGCTAAATAAAAGCTGTTGCAATGATATTTCCATGCTGAACTGAGTTGTTCTGGGTCGAATATGAAGGCAAACCCACTTTCCTTTCAGTATTTTGCTGCAATTGGCAGAAACAAGCATATTTGCTCATTCGGCCTGAAAATGCTTTTAAGCGCATAAAAACTTACACTCTTGATTTCTGGCTAAATAAAAGCTGTTGCAATGATATTTCCATGCTGAACTGAGTTGTTCTGGGTCAAATATGAAGGCAAACCCACTTTCCTTTCAGTATTTTTCTGCAATTGGCAGAAATCAGCTCATTTGGCCTGAAAATGCTTTTAAGCAGATAAAAACTTTCACTCTTGATTTCTGGCTAAATAAAAGCTGTTGCAAT
This sequence comes from Channa argus, assembly GCF_033026475.1. NCBI lineage: Eukaryota > Metazoa > Chordata > Actinopteri > Anabantiformes > Channidae > Channa > Channa argus. The sequence goes on along the minus strand of NW_027125270.1, from coordinate 94,294 downwards.
GATATTTCCATGCTGAACTGAGTTGTTCTGGGTCAAATATGAAGGCAAACCCACTTTCCTTTCAGTATTTTGCTGCAATTTGCAGAAACAAGCATATTTGCTCATTCGGCCTGAAAATGCTTTTAAGCGCATAAAAACTTACACTCTTGATTTCTGGCTAAATAAAAGCTGTTGCAATGATATTTCCATGCTGAACTGAGTTGTTCTGGGTCAAATATGAAGGCAAACCCACTTTCCTTTCAGTATTTTGCTGCAATTGGCAGAAACAAGCATATTTGCTCATTCGGCCTGAAAATGCTTTTAAGCGCATAAAAACTTACACTCTTGATTTCTGGCTAAATAAAAGCTGTTGCAATGATATTTCCATGCTGAACTGAGTTGTTCTGGGTCAAATATGAAGGCAAACCCACTTTCCTTTCAGTATTTTGCTGCAATTGGCAGAAACAAGCATATTTGCTCATTCGGCCTGAAAATGCTTTTAAGCGCATAAAAACTTACACTCTTGATTTCTGGCTAAATAAAAGCTGTTGCAATGATATTTCCATGCTGAACTGAGTTGTTCTGGGTCAAATATGAAGGCAAACCCACTTTCCTTTCAGTATTTTGCTGCAATTGGCAGAAATCAGCTCATTTGGCTTGAAAATGCTTTTAAGCACATAAAAACTTACACTCTTGATTTCTGGCTAAATAAAAGCTGTAGCAATGATATTTCCATGCTGAACTGAGTTGTTCTGGGTCAAATATGAAGGCAAACCCACTTTCCTTTCAGTATTTTGCTGCAATTGGCAGAAATCAGCTCATTTGGCCTGAAAATGCTTTTAAGCGCATAAAAACTTACACTCTTGATTTCTGGCTAAATAAAAGCTGTTGCAATGATATTTCCATGCTGAACTGAGTTGTTCTGGGTCAAATATGAAGGCAAACCCACTTTCCTTTCAGTATTTTGCTGCAATTGGCAGAAACAAGCATATTTGCTCATTCGGCCTGAAAATGCTTTTAAGCGCATAAAAACTTACACTCTTGATTTCTGGCTAAATAAAAGCTGTTGCAATGATATTTCCATGCTGAACTGAGTTGTTCTGGGTCAAATATGAAGGCAAACCCACTTTCCTTTCAGTATTTTGCTGCAATTGGCAGAAATCAGCTCATTTGGCCTGAAAATGCTTTTAAGCACATAAAAACTTACACTCTTGATTTCTGGCTAAATAAAAGCTGTTGCAATGATGTTTCCATGCTGAACTGAGTTGTTCTGGGTCAAATATGAAGGCAAACCCACTTTCCTTTCAGTATTTTGCTGCAATTGGCAGAAATCAGCTCATTTGGCCTGAAAATGCTTTTAAGCACATAAAAACTTACACTCTTGATTTCTGGCTAAATAAAAGCTGTTGCAATGATATTTCCATGCTGAACTGAGTTGTTCTGGGTCAAATATGAAGGCAAACCCACTTTCCTTTCAGTATTTTGCTGCAATTGGCAGAAACAAGCATATTTGCTCATTCGGTCTGAAAATGCTTTTAAGCGCATAAAAACTTACACTCTTGATTTCTGGCTAAATAAAAGCTGTTGCAATGATATTTCCATGCTGAACTGAGTTGTTCTGGGTCAAATATGAAGGCAAACTCACTTTCCTTTCAGTATTTTGCTGCAATTGGCAGAAACAAGCATATTTGCTCATTCGGCCTGAAAATGCTTTTAAGCGCATAAAAACTTACACTCTTGATTTCCGGCTAAATAAAAGCTGTTGCAATGATATTTCCATGCTGAACTGAGTTGTTCTGGGTCAAATATGAAGGCAAACCCACTTTCCTTTCAGTATTTTGCTGCAATTGGCAGAAATCAGCTCATTTGGCCTGAAAATGCTTTTAAGTACATAAAAACTTACACTCTTGATTTCTGGCTAAATAAAAGCTGTTGCAATGATATTTCCATGCTGAACTGAGTTGTTCTGGGTCAAATATGAAGGCAAACCCACTTTCCTTTCAGTATTTTGCTGCAATTGGCAGAAATCAGCTCATTTGGCTTGAAAATGCTTTTAAGCACATAAAAACTTACACTCTTGATTTCTGGCTAAATAAAAGCTGTTGCAATGATATTTCCATGCTGAACTGAGTTGTTCTGGGTCAAATATGAAGGCAAACCCACTTTCCTTTCAGTATTTTGCTGCAATTGGCAGAAACAAGCATATTTGCTCATTCGGTCTGAAAATGCTTTTAAGTGCATAAAAACTTACACTCTTGATTTCTGGCTAAATAAAAGCTGTTGCAATGATTTTTCCATGCTGAACTGAGTTGTTCTGGGTCAAATATGAAGGCAAACCCACTTTCCTTTCAGTATTTTGTTGCAATTGGCAGAAACAAGCATATTTGCTCATTCGGCCTGAAAATGCTTTTAAGCGCATAAAAACTTACACTCTTGATTTCTGGCTAAATAAAAGCTGTTGCAATCATATTTCCATGCTGAACTGAGTTGTTCTGGGTCAAATATGAAGGCAAACCCACTTTCCTTTCAGTATTTTGCTGCAATTGGCAGAAACAAGCATATTTGCTCATTCGGCCTGAAAATGCATTTAAGCGCATAAAAACTTACACTCTTGATTTCTGGCTAAATAAAAGCTGTTGCAATGATATTTCCATGCTGAACTGAGTTGTTCTGGGTCAAATATGAAGGCAAACCTACTTTCCTTTCAGTATTTTGCTGCAATTTGCAGAAACAAGCATATTTGCTCATTCGGCCTGAAAATGCTTTTAAGCGCATAAAAACTTACACTCTTGATTTCTGGCTAAATAAAAGCTGTTGCAATGATATTTCCATGCTGAACTGAGTTGTTCTGGGTCAAATATGAAGGCAAACCCACTTTCCTTTCAGTATTTTGCTGCAATTGGCAGAAACAAGCATATTTGCTCATTCGGCCTGAAAATGCTTTTAAGCGCATAAAAACTTACACTCTTGATTTCTGGCTAAATAAAAGCTGTTGCAATGATATTTCCATGCTGAACTGAGTTGTTCTGGGTCAAATATGAAGGCAAACCCACTTTCCTTTCAGTATTTTGCTGCAATTGGCAGAAACAAGCATATTTGCTCATTCGGCCTGAAAATGCTTTTAAGCGCATAAAAACTTACACTCTTGATTTCTGGCTAAATAAAAGCTGTTGCAATGATATTTCCATGCTGAACTGAGTTGTTCTGGGTCAAATATGAAGGCAAACCCACTTTCCTTTCAGTATTTTGCTGCAATTGGCAGAAACAAGCGTATTTGCTCATTCGGCCTGAAAATGCTTTTAAGCGCATAAAAACTTACACTCTTGATTTCTGGCTAAATAAAAGCTGTTGCAATGATATTTCCATGCTGAACTGAGTTGTTCTGGGTCAAATATGAAGGCAAACCCACTTTCCTTTCAGTATTTTGCTGCAATTGGCAGAAACAAGCATATTTGCTCATTCGGCCAGAAAATGCTTTTAAGCGCATAAAAACTTACACTCTTGATTTCTGGCTAAATAAAAGCTGTTGCAATGATATTTCCATGCTGAACTGAGTTGTTCTGGGTCAAATATGAAGGCAAACCCACTTTCCTTTCAGTATTTTGCTGCAATTGGCAGAAATCAGCTCATTTGGCCTGAAAATGCTTTTAGGCACATATAAACTTACACTCTTGATTTCTGGCTAAATAAAAGCTGTTGCAATGATATTTCCATGCTGAACTGAGTTGTTCTGGGTCAAATATGAAGGCAAACCCACTTTACTTCCAGTATTTTGCTGCAATTGGCAGAAACAAGCATATTTGCTCATTCAGCATGAAAATGCTTTTAAGCGCATAAAAACTTACACTCTTGATTTCTGGCTAAATAAAAGCTGTTGCAATGATATTTCCATGCTGAACTGAGTTGTTCTGGGTCAAATATGAAGGCAAACCCACTTTCCTTTCAGTATTTTGCTGCACCTGGCAGAAACAAGCATTTTTGCTCATTCGGCCTGAAAATGCTTTTAAGCACATAAAAACTTACACTCTTGATTTCTGGCTAAATAAAGGCTGTTGCAATGATATTTCCATGCTGAACTGAGTTGTTCTGTGTCAAATATGAAGGCAAACCCACTTTCCTTTCAGTATTTTGCTGCAGTTGGCAGAAACAAGCATATTTGCTCATTCGGTCTGAAAATGCTTTTAAGCGCATAAAAACTTACACTCTTGATTTCTGGCTAAATAAAAGCTGTTGCAATGATATTTCCATGCTGAACTGAGTTGTTCTGGGTCAAATATGAAGGCAAACCCACTTTCCTTTCAGTATTTTGCTGCAATTGGCAGAAATCAGCTCATTTGGCCTGAAAATGCTTTTAAGCACATAAAAACTTACACTCTTGATTTCTGGCTAAATAAAAGCTGTTGCAATGATATTTCCATGCTGAACTGAGTTGTTCTGGGTCAAATATGAAGGCAAACCCACTTTCCTTTCAGTATTTTGCTGCAATTGGCAGAAACAAGCATATTTGCTCATTCGGTCTGAAAATGCTTTTAAGTGCATAAAAACTTACACTCTTGATTTCTGGCTAAATAAAAGCTGTTGCAATGATTTTTCCATGCTGAACTGAGTTGTTCTGGGTCAAATATGAAGGCAAACCCACTTTCCTTTCAGTATTTTGTTGCAATTGGCAGAAACAAGCATATTTGCTCATTCGGCCTGAAAATGCTTTTAAGCGCATAAAAACTTACACTCTTGATTTCTGGCTAAATAAAAGCTGTTGCAATGATATTTCCATGCTGAACTGAGTTGTTCTGGGTCAAATATGAAGGCAAACCCACTTTCCTTTCAGTATTTTGCTGCAATTGGCAGAAACAAGCATATTTGCTCATTCGGCCTGAAAATGCTTTTAAGCGCATAAAAACTTACACTCTTGATTTCTGGCTAAATAAAAGCTGTTGCAATGATATTTCCATGCTGAACTGAGTTGTTCTGGGTCAAATATGAAGGCAAACCTACTTTCCTTTCAGTATTTTGCTGCAATTTGCAGAAACAAGCATATTTGCTCATTCGGCCTGAAAATGCTTTTAAGCGCATAAAAACTTACACTCTTGATTTCTGGCTAAATAAAAGCTGTTGCAATGATATTTCCATGCTGAACTGAGTTGTTCTGGGTCAAATATGAAGGCAAACCCACTTTCCTTTCAGTATTTTGCTGCAATTGGCAGAAACAAGCATATTTGCTCATTCGGCCTGAAAATGCTTTTAAGCGCATAAAAACTTACACTCTTGATTTCTGGCTAAATAAAAGCTGTTGCAATGATATTTCCATGCTGAACTGAGTTGTTCTGGGTCAAATATGAAGGCAAACCCACTTTCCTTTCAGTATTTTGCTGCAATTGGCAGAAACAAGCATATTTGCTCATTCGGCCTGAAAATGCTTTTAAGCGCATAAAAACTTACACTCTTGATTTCTGGCTAAATAAAAGCTGTTGCAATGATATTTCCATGCTGAACTGAGTTGTTCTGGGTCAAATATGAAGGCAAACCCACTTTTCTTTCAGTATTTTGCTGCAATTGGCAGAAACAAGCGTATTTGCTCATTCGGCCTGAAAATGCTTTTAAGCGCATAAAAACTTACACTCTTGATTTCTGGCTAAATAAAAGCTGTTGCAATGATATTTCCATGCTGAACTGAGTTGTTCTGGGTCAAATATGAAGGCAAACCCACTTTCCTTTCAGTATTTTGCTGCAATTGGCAGAAACAAGCATATTTGCTCATTCGGCCAGAAAATGCTTTTAAGCGCATAAAAACTTACACTCTTGATTTCTGGCTAAATAAAAGCTGTTGCAATGATATTTCCATGCTGAACTGAGTTGTTCTGGGTCAAATATGAAGGCAAACCCACTTTCCTTTCAGTATTTTGCTGCAATTGGCAGAAATCAGCTCATTTGGCCTGAAAATGCTTTTAGGCACATATAAACTTACACTCTTGATTTCTGGCTAAATAAAAGCTGTTGCAATGATATTTCCATGCTGAACTGAGTTGTTCTGGGTCAAATATGAAGGCAAACCCACTTTACTTCCAGTATTTTGCTGCAATTGGCAGAAACAAGCATATTTGCTCATTCAGCATGAAAATGCTTTTAAGCGCATAAAAACTTACACTCTTGATTTCTGGCTAAATAAAAGCTGTTGCAATGATATTTCCATGCTGAACTGAGTTGTTCTGGGTCAAATATGAAGGCAAACCCACTTTCCTTTCAGTATTTTGCTGCACCTGGCAGAAACAAGCATTTTTGCTCATTCGGCCTGAAAATGCTTTTAAGCACATAAAAACTTACACTCTTGATTTCTGGCTAAATAAAGGCTGTTGCAATGATATTTCCATGCTGAACTGAGTTGTTCTGTGTCAAATATGAAGGCAAACCCACTTTCCTTTCAGTATTTTGCTGCAGTTGGCAGAAACAAGCATATTTGCTCATTCGGTCTGAAAATGCTTTTAAGCGCATAAAAACTTACACTCTTGATTTCTGGCTAAATAAAAGCTGTTGCAATGATATTTCCATGCTGAACTGAGTTGTTCTGGGTCAAATATGAAGGCAAACCCACTTTCCTTTCAGTATTTTGCTGCAATTGGCAGAAATCAGCTCATTTGGCCTGAAAATGCTTTTAAGCACATAAAAACTTACACTCTTGATTTCTGGCTAAATAAAAGCTGTTGCAATGATATTTCCATGCTGAACTGAGTTGTTCTGGGTCAAATATGAAGGCAAACCCACTTTCCTTTCAGTATTTTGCTGCAATTGGCAGAAACAAGCATATTTGCTCATTCGGTCTGAAAATGCTTTTAAGTGCATAAAAACTTACACTCTTGATTTCTGGCTAAATAAAAGCTGTTGCAATGATTTTTCCATGCTGAACTGAGTTGTTCTGGGTCAAATATGAAGGCAAACCCACTTTCCTTTCAGTATTTTGCTGCAATTGGCAGAAATCAGCTCATTTGGCCTGAAAATGCTTTTAAGCACATAAAAACTTACACTCTTGATTTCTGGCTAAATAAAAGCTGTTGCAATGATATTTCCATGCTGAACTGAGTTGTTCTGGGTCAAATATGAAGGCAAACCCACTTTCCTTTCAGTATTTTGCTGCAATTGGCAGAAACAAGCATATTTGCTCATTCGGCCTGAAAATGCTTTTAAGCGCATAAAAACTTACACTCTTGATTTCTGGCTAAATAAAAGCTGTTGCAATGATATTTCCATGCTGAACTGAGTTGTTCTGGGTCAAATATGAAGGCAAACCCACTTTCCTTTCAGTATTTTGCTGCAATTGGCAGAAATCAGCTCATTTGGCCTGAAAATGCTTTTAAGCACATAAAAACTTACACTCTTGATTTCTGGCTAAATAAAAGCTGTTGCAATGATATTTCCATGCTGAACTGAGTTGTTCTGGGTCAAATATGAAGGCAAACCCACTTTCCTTTCAGTATTTTGCTGCAATTGGCAGAAATCAGCTCATTTGGCTTGAAAATGCTTTTAAGCACATAAAAACTTACACTCTTGATTTCTGGCTAAATAAAAGCTGTTGCAATGATATTTCCATGCTGAACTGAGTTGTTCTGGGTCAAATATGAAGGCAAACCCACTTTCCTTTCAGTATTTTGCTGCAATTGGCAGAAACAAGCATATTTGCTCATTCGGTCTGAAAATGCTTTTAAGTGCATAAAAACTTACAGTCTTGATTTCTGGCTAAATAAAAGCTGTTGCAATGATTTTTCCATGCTGAACTGAGTTGTTCTGGGTCAAATATGAAGGCAAACCCACTTTCCTTTCAGTATTTTGCTGCAATTGGCAGAAACAAGCATATTTGCTCATTCGGCCTGAAAATGCTTTTAAGCGCATAAAAACTTACACTCTTGATTTCTGGCTAAATAAAAGCTGTTGCAATGATATTTCCATGCTGAACTGAGTTGTTCTGGGTCAAATATGAAGGCAAACCCACTTTCCTTTCAGTATTTTGCTGCAATTGGCAGAAACAAGCATATTTGCTCATTCGGCCTGAAAATGCTTTTAAGCGCATAAAAACTTACACTCTTGATTTCTGGCTAAATAAAAGCTGTTGCAATGATATTTCCATGCTGAACTGAGTTGTTCTGGGTCAAATATGAAGGCAAACCTACTTTCCTTTCAGTATTTTTCTGCAATTTCCAGAAACAAGCATATTTGCTCATTCGGCCTGAAAATGCTTTTAAGCGCATAAAAACTTACACTCTTGATTTCTGGCTAAATAAAAGCTGTTGCAATGATGTTTCCATGCTGAACTGAGTTGTTCTGGGTCAAATATGAAGGCAAACCCACTTTCCTTTCAGTATTTTGCTGCAATTGGCAGAAACAAGCATATTTGCTCATTCGGCCCGAAAATGCTTTTAAGCGCATAAAAACTTACACTCTTGATTTCTGGCTAAATAAAAGCTGTTGCTATGATATTTCCATGCTGAACTGAGTTGTTCTGGGTCAAATATGAAGGCAAACCCACTTTCCTTTCAGTATTTTGCTGCAATTGGCAGAAACAAGCATATTTGCTCATTCGGCCTGAAAATGCTTTTAAGCGCATAAAAACTTACACTCTTGATTTCTGGCTAAATAAAAGATGTTGCAATGATATTTCCATGCTGAACTGAGTTGTTCTGGGTCAAATATGAAGGCAAACCCACTTTCATTTCAGTATTTTGCTGCAATTGGCAGAAACAAGCATATTTGCTCATTCGGCCTGAAAATGCTTTTAAGCGCATAAAAACTTACACTCTTGATTTCTGGCTAAATAAAAGCTGTTGCAATGATATTTCCATGCTGAACTGAGTTGTTCTGGGTCAAATATGAAGGCAAACCCACTTTCCTTTCAGTATTTTGCTGCAATTGGCAGAAATCAGCTCATTTGGCCTGAAAGTGCTTTTAAGCACATAAAAAATTTCACTCTTGATTTCTGGCTAAATAAAAGCTGTTGCAATGATATTTCCATGCTGAACTGAGTTGTTCTGTGTCAAATATGAAGGCAAACCCACTTTCCTTTCAGTATATTGCTGCAATTGGCAGAAACAAGCATATTTGCTCATTCGGCCTGAAAATGCTTTTAAGCGCATAAAAACTTACACTCTTGATTTCTGGCTAAATAAAAGCTGTTGCAATGATTTTTCCATGCTGAACTGAGTTGTTCTGGGTCAAATATGAAGGCAAACCCACTTTCCTTTCAGTATTTTGCTGCAATTGGCAGAAATCAGCTTATTTGGCCTGAAAATGCTTTTAAGCACATAAAAACTTACACTCTTGATTTCTGGCTAAATAAAAGCTGTTGCAATGATATTTCCATGCTGAACTGAGTTGTTCTGGGTCAAATATGAAGGCAAACCCACTTTCCTTTCAGTATTTTGCTGCAATTGGCATAAACAAGCATATTTGCTCATTCGGCCTGAAAATGCTTTTAAGCGCATAAAAACTTACACTCTTGATTTCTGGCTAAATAAAAGCTGTTGCAATGATATTTCCATGCTGAACTGAGTTGTTCTGGGTCAAATATGAAGGCAAACCCACTTTTCTTTCAGTATTTTGCTGCAATTGGCAGAAACAAGCGTATTTGCTCATTCGGCCTGAAAATGCTTTTAAGCGCATAAAAACTTACACTCTTGATTTCTGGCTAAATAAAAGCTGTTGCAATGATATTTCCATGCTGAACTGAGTTGTTCTGGGTCAAATATGAAGGCAAACCCACTTTCCTTTCAGTATTTTGCTGCAATTGGCAGAAACAAGCATATTTGCTCATTCGGCCAGAAAATGCTTTTAAGCGCATAAAAACTTACACTCTTGATTTCTGGCTAAATAAAAGCTGTTGCAATGATATTTCCATGCTGAACTGAGTTGTTCTGGGTCAAATATGAAGGCAAACCCACTTTCCTTTCAGTATTTTGCTGCAATTGGCAGAAATCAGCTCATTTGGCCTGAAAATGCTTTTAGGCACATATAAACTTACACTCTTGATTTCTGGCTAAATAAAAGCTGTTGCAATGATATTTCCATGCTGAACTGAGTTGTTCTGGGTCAAATATGAAGGCAAACCCACTTTCCTTTCAGTATTTTGCTGCAATTGGCAGAAACAAGCATATTTGCTCATTCGGCCTGAAAATGCTTTTAAGCGCATAAAAACTTACACTCTTGATTTCTGGCTAAATAAAAGCTGTTGCAATGATATTTCCATGCTGAACTGAGTTGTTCTGGGTCAAATATGAAGGCAAACCCACTTTCCTTTCAGTATTTTGCTGCAATTGGCAGAAACAAGCATATTTGCTCATTCGGCCTGAAAATGCTTTTAAGCGCATAAAAACTTACACTCTTGATTTCTGGCTAAATAAAAGCTGTTGCAATGATATTTACATGCTGAACTGAGTTGTTCTGGGTCAAATATGAAGGCAAACCCACTTTCCTTTTAGTATTTTTCTGCAATTGGCAGAAATCAGCTCATTTGGCCTGAAAATGCTTTTAAGCACATAAAAACTTTCACTCTTGATTTCTGGCTAAATAAAAGCTGTTGCAATGATATTTCCATGCTGAACTGAGTTGTTCTGGGTCAAATATGAAGGCAAACCCACTTTCCTTTCAGTATTTTGCTGCAATTGGCAGAAACAAGCATATTTGCTCATTCGGCCTGAAAATGCTTTTAAGCGCATAAAAACTTACACTCTTGATTTCTGGCTAAATAAAAGCTGTTGCAATGATATTTCCATGCTGAACTGAGTTGTTCTGGGTCAAATATGAAGGCAAACCCACTTTTCTTTCAGTATTTTGCTGCAATTGGCAGAAACAAGCATATTTGCTCATTCGGCCTGAAAATGCTTTTAAGCGCATAAAAACTTACACTCTTGATTTCTGGCTAAATAAAAGCTGTTGCAATGATATTTCCATGCTGAACTGAGTTGTTCTGGGTCAAATATGAAGGCAAACCCACTTTTCTTTAAGTATTTTGCTGCAATTGGCAGAAACAAGCATATTTGCTCATTCGGCCTGAAAATGCTTTTAAGCGCATAAAAACTTACACTCTTGATTTCTGGCTAAATAAAAGCTGTTGCAATGATATTTCCATGCTGAACTGAGTTGTTCTGGGTCAAATATGAAGGCAAACCCACTTTCCTTTCAGTATTTTGCTGCAATTGGCAGAAACAAGCATGTTTGCTCATTCGGCCTGAAAATGCTTTTCAGCGCATAAAAACTTACACTCTTGATTTCTCGCTAAATAAAAGCTGTTGCAATGATATTTCCATGCTGAACTGAGTTGTTCTGGGTCAAATATGAAGGCAAACCCACTTTCCTTTCAGTATTTTGCTGCACCTGGCAGAAACAAGCATTTTTGCTCATTCGGCCTGAAAATGCTTTTGAGCGCATAAAAACTTACACTCTTGATTTCTGGCTAAATAAAGGCTGTTGCAATGATATTTCCATGCTGAACTGAGTTGTTCTGTGTCAAATATGAAGGCAAATCCACTTTCCTTTCAGTATTTTGCTGCACCTGGCAGAAACAAGCATGTTTGCTCATTCGGCCTGAAAATGCTTTTCGGCGCATAAAAACTTACACTCTTGATTTCTGGCTAAATAAAAGCTGTTGCAATGATATTTCCATGCTGAACTGAGTTGTTCTGGGTCAAATATGAAGGCAAACCCACTTTCCTTTCAGTATTTTGCTGCAGTTGGCAGAAACAAGCATATTTGCTCATTCGGCCTGAAAATGCTTTTAAGCGCATAAAAACTTACACTCTTGATTTCTGGCTAAATAAAAGCTGTTGCAATGATATTTCCATGCTGAACTGAGTTGTTCTGGGTCAAATATGAAGGCAAACCCACTTTCCTTTCAGTATTTTGCTGCAATTGGCAGAAATCAGCTCATTTGGCCTGAAAATGCTTGTAAGCGCATAAAAACTTACACTCTTGATTTCTGGCTAAATAAATTGGCAGAAACAAGCATATTTGCTCATTCGGCCTGAAAATGCTTTTAAGCGCATAAAAACTTACACTCTTGATTTCTGGCTAAATAAAAGCTGTTGCAATGATATTTCCATGCTGAACTGAGTTGTTCTGGGTCAAATATGAAGGCAAACCCACTTTCCTTTCAGTATTTTGCTGCAAATGCCAGAAACAAGCATATTTGCTCATTCGGCCTGAAAATGCTTTTAAGCGCATAAAACTTACACTCTTGATTTCTGGCTAAATAAAAGCTGTTGCAATGATATTTCCATGCTGAACTGAGTTGTTCTGGGTCAAATATGAAGGCAAACCCACTTTCCTTTCAGTATTTTGCTGCAATTGGCAGAAATCAGCTCATTTGGCCTGAAAATGCTTTTAAGCACATAAAAACTTACACTCTTGATTTCTGGCTAAATAAAAGCTGTTGCAATGATATTTCCATGCTGAACTGAGTTGTTCTGGGTCAAATATGAAGGCAAACCCACTTTCCTTTCAGTATTTTGCTGCAAATGCCAGAAACAAGCATATTTGCTCATTCGGCCTGAAAATGCTTTTAAGCGCATAAAACTTACACTCTTGATTTCTGGCTAAATAAAAGCTGTTGCAATGATATTTCCATGCTGAACTGAGTTGTTCTGGGTCAAATATGAAGGCAAACCCACTTTCCTTTCAGTATTTTGCTGCAATTGGCAGAAACAAGCATATTTGCTCATTCGGCCTGAAAATGCTTTTAAGCGCATAAAAACTTACACTCTTGATTTCTGGCTAAATAAAAGCTGTTGCAATGATATTTCCATGCTGAACTGAGTTGTTCTGGGTCAAATATGAAGGCAAACCCACTTTCCTTTCAGTATTTTGCTGCAATTGGCAGAAATCAGCTCATTTGGCCTGAAAATGCTTGTAAGCGCATAAAAACTTACACTCTTGATTTCTGGCTAAATAAATTGGCAGAAACAAGCATATTTGCTCATTCGGCCTGAAAATGCTTTTAAGCGCATAAAAACTTACACTCTTGATTTCTGGCTAAATAAAAGCTGTTGCAATGATATTTCCATGCTGAGCTGAGTTGTTCTGGGTCAAATATGAAGGCAAACCCACTTTCCTTTCAGTATTTTGCTGCAATTGGCAGAAATCAGCTCATTTGGCCTGAAAATGCTTTTAAGCACATAAAAACTTACACTCTTGATTTCTGGCTAAATAAAAGCTGTTGCAATGATATTTCCATGCTGAACTGAGTTGTTCTGGGTCAAATATGAAGGCAAACCCACTTTCCTTTCAGTATTTTGCTGCAAATGCCAGAAACAAGCATATTTGCTCATTCGGCCTGAAAATGCTTTTAAGCGCATAAAACTTACACTCTTGATTTCTGGCTAAATAAAAGCTGTTGCAATGATATTTCCATGCTGAACTGAGTTGTTCTGGGTCAAATATGAAGGCAAACCCACTTTCCTTTCAGTATTTTGCTGCAATTGGCAGAAATCAGCTCATTTGGCCTGAAAATGCTTGTAAGCGCATAAAAACTTACACTCTTGATTTCTGGCTAAATAAATTGGCAGAAACAAGCATTTTTGCTCATTCGGCCTGAAAATGCTTTTAAGCGCATAAAAACTTACACTCTTGATTTCTGGCTAAATAAAAGCTGTTGCAATGATATTTCCATGCTGAACTGAGTTGTTCTGGGTCAAATATGAAGGCAAACCCACTTTCCTTTCAGTATTTTGCTGCAATTGGCAGAAATCAGCTCATTTGGCCTGAAAATGCTTTTAAGCGCATAAAAACTTACACTCTTGATTTCTGGCTAAATAAAAGCTGTTGCAATGATATTTCCATGCTGAACTGAGTTGTTCTGGGTCAAATATGAAGGCAAACCCACTTTCCTTTCAGTATTTTGCTGCAATTGGCAGAAATCAGCTCATTTGGCCTGAAAATGCTTTTAAGCACATAAAAACTTACACTCTTGATTTCTGGCTAAATAAATTGGCAGAAACAAGCATATTTGCTCATTCGGCCTGAAAATGCTTTTAAGCGCATAAAAACTTACACTCTTGATTTCTGGCTAAATAAAAGCTGTTGCAATGATATTTCCATGCTGAGCTGAGTTGTTCTGGGTCAAATATGAAGGCAAAGCCACTTTCCTTTCAGTATTTTGCTGCAATTGGCAAAAATCAGGTCATTTGGCCTGAAAATGCTTTTAAGCACATAAAAACTTACACTCTTTATTTCTGGCTAAATAAAAGCTGTTGCAATGATATTTCCATGCTGAACTGAGTTGTTCTGGGTCAAATATGAAGGCAAACCCACTTTCCTTTCAGTATTTTGCTGCAATTGGCAGAAACAAGCATATTTGCTCATTCGGCCTGAAAATGCTTTTAAGCGCATAAAAACTTACACTCTTGATTTCTGGCTAAATAAAAGCTGTTGCAATGATATTTCCATGCTGAACTGAGTTGTTCTGGGTCAAATATGAAGGCAAACCCACTTTCCTTTCAATATTTTGCTGCAATTGGCAGAAACAAGCATATTTGCTCATTCGGCCTGAAAATGCTTTTAAGCGCATAAAAACTTACACTCTTGATTTCTGGCTAAATAAAAGCTGTTGCAATGATATTTCCATGCTGAACTGAGTTGTTCTGGGTCAAATATGAAGGCAAACCCACTTTCCTTTCAGTATTTTTCTGCAATTGGCAGAAATCAGCTCATTTGGCCTGAAAATGCTTTTAAGCACATAAAAACTTACACTCTTGATTTCTGGCTAAATAAAAGCTGTTGCAATGATATTTCCATGCTGAACTGAGTTGTTCTGGGTCAAATATGAAGGCAAACCCACTTTCCTTTCAGTATTTTGCTGCAATTGGCAGAAACAAGCATATTTGCTCATGCGGCCTGAAAATGCTTTTAAGCGCATAAAAACTTACACTCTTGATTTCTGGCTAAATAAAAGCTGTTGCAATGATATTTCCATGCTGAACTGAATTGGTCTGGGTCAAATATGAAGGCAAACCCACTTTCCTTTCAGTATTTTGCTGCAATTGGCAGAAATCAGGTCATTTGGCCTGAAAATGCTTTTAAGCACATGAAAACTTACACTCTTGATTTCTGGCTAAATAAAAGCTGTTGCAATGATATTTCCATGCTGAACTGAGTTGTTCTGGGTCAAATATGAAGGCAAACCCACTTTCCTTTCAGTATTTTGCTGCAATTGGCAGAAACAAGCATATTTGCTCATTCGGCCTGAAAATGCTTTTAAGCGCATAAAAACTTACACTCTTGATTTCTGGCTAAATAAAAGCTGTTGCAATGATATTTCCATGCTGAACTGAGTTGTTCTGGGTCAAATATGAAGGCAAACCCACTTTCATTTCAGTTTTTTGCTGCAATTGGCAGAAACAAGCATATTTGCTCATTCGGCCTGAAAATGCTTTTAAGCGCATAAAAACTTACACTCTTGATTTCTGGCTAAATAAAAGCTGTTGCAATGATATTTCCATGCTGAACTGAGTTGTTCTGGGTCAAATATGAAGGCAAACCCACTTTCCTTTCAGTATTTTGCTGCAATTGGCAGAAACAAGCATATTTGCTCATTCGGCCTGAAAATGCTTTTAAGCGCATAAAAACTTACAATCTTGATTTCTGGCTAAATAAAAGCTGTTGCAATGATATTTCCATGCTGAACTGAGTTGTTCTGGGTCAAATATGAAGGCAAACCCACTTTCCTTTCAGTATTTTGCTGCAATTGGCAGAAATCAGCTCATTTGGCCTGAAAATGCTTTTAGGCACATAAAAACTTACACTCTTGATTTCTGGCTAAATAAAAGCTGTTGCAATGATATTTCCATGCTGAACTGAGTTGTTCTGGGTCAAATATGAAGGCAAACCCACTTTCCTTTCAGTATTTTGCTGCAATTGGCAGAAACAAGCATATTTGCTCATTCGGCCTGAAAATGCTTTTAAGCGCATAAAAACTTACACTCTTGATTTCTGGCTAAATAAAAGCTGTTGCAATGATATTTCCATGCTGAACTGAGTTGTTCTGGGTCAAATATGAAGGCAAACCCACTTTTCTTTCAGTATTTTGCTGCAATTGGCAGAAACAAGCGTATTTGCTCATTCGGCCTGAAAATGCTTTTAAGCACATAAAAACTTACACTCTTGATTTCTGGCTAAATAAAAGCTGTTGCAATGATATTTCCATGCTGAACTGAGTTGTTCTGGGTCAAATATGAAGGCAAACCCACTTTCCTTTCAGTATTTTGCTGCAATTGGCAGAAACAAGCATATTTGCTCATGCGGCCTGAAAATGCTTTTAAGCGCATAAAAACTTACACTCTTGATTTCTGGCTAAATAAAAGCTGTTGCAATGATATTTCCATGCTGAACTGAATTGGTCTGGGTCAAATATGAAGGCAAACCCACTTTCCTTTCAGTATTTTGCTGCAATTGGCAGAAATCAGGTCATTTGGCCTGAAAATGCTTTTAAGCACATGAAAACTTACACTCTTGATTTCTGGCTAAATAAAAGCTGTTGCAATGATATTTCCATGCTGAACTGAGTTGTTCTGGGTCAAATATGAAGGCAAACCCACTTTCCTTTCAGTATTTTGCTGCAATTGGCAGAAACAAGCATATTTGCTCATTCGGCCTGAAAATGCTTTTAAGCGCATAAAAACTTACACTCTTGATTTCTGGCTAAATAAAAGCTGTTGCAATGATATTTCCATGCTGAACTGAGTTGTTCTGGGTCAAATATGAAGGCAAACCCACTTTCATTTCAGTTTTTTGCTGCAATTGGCAGAAACAAGCATATTTGCTCATTCGGCCTGAAAATGCTTTTAAGCGCATAAAAACTTACACTCTTGATTTCTGGCTAAATAAAAGCTGTTGCAATGATATTTCCATGCTGAACTGAGTTGTTCTGGGTCAAATATGAAGGCAAACCCACTTTCCTTTCAGTATTTTGCTGCAATTGGCAGAAACAAGCATATTTGCTCATTCGGCCTGAAAATGCTTTTAAGCGCATAAAAACTTACAATCTTGATTTCTGGCTAAATAAAAGCTGTTGCAATGATATTTCCATGCTGAACTGAGTTGTTCTGGGTCAAATATGAAGGCAAACCCACTTTCCTTTCAGTATTTTGCTGCAATTGGCAGAAATCAGCTCATTTGGCCTGAAAATGCTTTTAGGCACATAAAAACTTACACTCTTGATTTCTGGCTAAATAAAAGCTGTTGCAATGATATTTCCATGCTGAACTGAGTTGTTCTGGGTCAAATATGAAGGCAAACCCACTTTCCTTTCAGTATTTTGCTGCAATTGGCAGAAACAAGCATATTTGCTCATTCGGCCTGAAAATGCTTTTAAGCGCATAAAAACTTACACTCTTGATTTCTGGCTAAATAAAAGCTGTTGCAATGATATTTCCATGCTGAACTGAGTTGTTCTGGGTCAAATATGAAGGCAAACCCACTTTTCTTTCAGTATTTTGCTGCAATTGGCAGAAACAAGCGTATTTGCTCATTCGGCCTGAAAATGCTTTTAAGCGCATAAAAACTTACACTCTTGATTTCTGGCTAAATAAAAGCTGTTGCAATGATATTTCCATGCTGAACTGAGTTGTTCTGGGTCAAATATGAAGGCAAACCCACTTTCCTTTCAGTATTTTGCTGCAATTGGCAGAAATCAGCTCATTTGGCCTGAAAATGCTTTTAGGCACATATAAACTTACACTCTTGATTTCTGGCTAAATAAAAGCTGTTGCAATGATATTTCCATGCTGAACTGAGTTGTTCTGGGTCAAATATGAAGGCAAACCCACTTTACTTCCAGTATTTTGCTGCAATTGGCAGAAACAAGCATATTTGCTCATTCAGCATGAAAATGCTTTTAAGCGCATAAAAACTTACACTCTTGATTTCTGGCTAAATAAAAGCTGTTGCAATGATATTTCCATGCTGAACTGAGTTGTTCTGGGTCAAATATGAAGGCAAACCCACTTTCCTTTCAGTATTTTGCTGCACCTGGCAGAAACAAGCATTTTTGCTCATTCGGCCTGAAAATGCTTTTAAGCACATAAAAACTTACACTCTTGATTTCTGGCTAAATAAAGGCTGTTGCAATGATATTTCCATGCTGAACTGAGTTGTTCTGTGTCAAATATGAAGGCAAACCCACTTTCCTTTCAGTATTTTGCTGCAGTTGGCAGAAACAAGCATATTTGCTCATTCGGTCTGAAAATGCTTTTAAGCGCATAAAAACTTACACTCTTGATTTCTGGCTAAATAAAAGCTGTTGCAATGATATTTCCATGCTGAACTGAGTTGTTCTGGGTCAAATATGAAGGCAAACCCACTTTCCTTTCAGTATTTTGCTGCAATTGGCAGAAATCAGCTCATTTGGCCTGAAAATGCTTTTAAGCACATAAAAACTTACACTCTTGATTTCTGGCTAAATAAAAGCTGTTGCAATGATATTTCCATGCTGAACTGAGTTGTTCTGGGTCAAATATGAAGGCAAACCCACTTTCCTTTCAGTATTTTGCTGCAATTGGCAGAAACAAGCATATTTGCTCATTCGGTCTGAAAATGCTTTTAAGTGCATAAAAACTTACACTCTTGATTTCTGGCTAAATAAAAGCTGTTGCAATGATTTTTCCATGCTGAACTGAGTTGTTCTGGGTCAAATATGAAGGCAAACCCACTTTCCTTTCAGTATTTTGCTGCAATTGGCAGAAATCAGCTCATTTGGCCTGAAAATGCTTTTAAGCACATAAAAACTTACACTCTTGATTTCTGGCTAAATAAAAGCTGTTGCAATGATATTTCCATGCTGAACTGAGTTGTTCTGGGTCAAATATGAAGGCAAACCCACTTTCCTTTCAGTATTTTGCTGCAATTGGCAGAAACAAGCATATTTGCTCATTCGGCCTGAAAATGCTTTTAAGCGCATAAAAACTTACACTCTTGATTTCTGGCTAAATAAAAGCTGTTGCAATGATATTTCCATGCTGAACTGAGTTGTTCTGGGTCAAATATGAAGGCAAACCCACTTTCCTTTCAGTATTTTGCTGCAATTGGCAGAAATCAGCTCATTTGGCCTGAAAATGCTTTTAAGCACATAAAAACTTACACTCTTGATTTCTGGCTAAATAAAAGCCGTTGCAATGATATTTCCATGCTGAACTGAGTTGTTCTGGGTCAAATATGAAGGCAAACCCACTTTCCTTTCAGTATTTTGCTGCAATTGGCAGAAACAAGCATATTTGCTCATTCGGTCTGAAAATGCTTTTAAGTGCATAAAAACTTACACTCTTGATTTCTGGCTAAATAAAAGCTGTTGCAATGATTTTTCCATGCTGAACTGAGTTGTTCTGGGTCAAATATGAAGGCAAACCCACTTTCCTTTCAGTATTTTGCTGCAATTGGCAGAAACAAGAATATTTGCTCATTCGGCCTGAAAATGCTTTTAAGCGCATAAAAACTTACACTCTTGATTTCTGGCTAAATAAAAGCTGTTGCAATGATATTTCCATGCTGAACTGAGTTGTTCTGGGTCAAATATGAAGGCAAACCCACTTTCCTTTCAGTATTTTGCTGCAATTGGCAGAAACAAGCATATTTGCTCATTCGGCCTGAAAATGCTTTTAAGCGCATAAAAACTTACACTCTTGATTTCTGGCTAAATAAAAGCTGTTGCAATGATATTTCCATGCTGAACTGAGTTGTTCTGGGTCAAATATGAAGGCAAACCCACTTTCCTTTCAGTATTTTGCTGCAATTGGCAGAAACAAGCATATTTGCTCATTCGGCCTGAAAATGCTTTTAAGCGCATAAAAACTTACACTCTTGATTTCTGGCTAAATAAAAGCTGTTGCAATGATATTTCCATGCTGAACTGAGTTGTTCTGGGTCAAATATGAAGGCAAACCCACTTTCATTTCAGTTTTTTGCTGCAATTGGCAGAAACAAGCATATTTGCTCATTCGGCCTGAAAATGCTTTTAAGCGCATAAAAACTTACACTCTTGATTTCTGGCTAAATAAAAGCTGTTGCAATGATATTTCCATGCTGAACTGAGTTGTTCTGGGTCAAATATGAAGGCAAACCCACTTTCCTTTCAGTATTTTGCTGCAATTGGCAGAAACAAGCATATTTGCTCATTCGGCCTGAAAATGCTTTTAAGCGCATAAAAACTTACACTCTTGATTTCTGGCTAAATAAAAGCTGTTGCAATGATATTTCCATGCTGAACTGAGTTGTTCTGGGTCAAATATGAAGGCAAACCCACTTTCCTTTCAGTATTTTGCTGCAATTGGCAGAAATCAGCTCATTTGGCCTGAAAATGCTTTTAGGCACATAAAAACTTACACTCTTGATTTCTGGCTAAATAAAAGCTGTTGCAATGATATTTCCATGCTGAACTGAGTTGTTCTGGGTCAAATATGAAGGCAAACCCACTTTCCTTTCAGTATTTTGCTGCAATTGGCAGAAACAAGCATATTTGCTCATTCGGCCTGAAAATGCTTTTAAGCGCATAAAAACTTACACTCTTGATTTCTGGCTAAATAAAAGCTGTTGCAATGATATTTCCATGCTGAACTGAGTTGTTCTGGGTCAAATATGAAGGCAAACCCACTTTTCTTTCAGTATTTTGCTGCAATTGGCAGAAACAAGCGTATTTGCTCATTCGGCCTGAAAATGCTTTTAAGCGCATAAAAACTTACACTCTTGATTTCTGGCTAAATAAAAGCTGTTGCAATGATATTTCCATGCTGAACTGAGTTGTTCTGGGTCAAATATGAAGGCAAACCCACTTTCCTTTCAGTATTTTGCTGCAATTGGCAGAAACAAGCATATTTGCTCATTCGGCCAGAAAATGCTTTTAAGCGCATAAAAACTTACACTCTTGATTTCTGGCTAAATAAAAGCTGTTGCAATGATATTTCCATGCTGAACTGAGTTGTTCTGGGTCAAATATGAAGGCAAACCCACTTTCCTTTCAGTATTTTGCTGCAATTGGCAGAAATCAGCTCATTTGGCCTGAAAATGCTTTTAGGCACATATAAACTTACACTCTTGATTTCTGGCTAAATAAAAGCTGTTGCAATGATATTTCCATGCTGAACTGAGTTGTTCTGGGTCAAATATGAAGGCAAACCCACTTTACTTCCAGTATTTTGCTGCAATTGGCAGAAACAAGCATATTTGCTCATTCAGCATGAAAATGCTTTTAAGCGCATAAAAACTTACACTCTTGATTTCTGGCTAAATAAAAGCTGTTGCAATGATATTTCCATGCTGAACTGAGTTGTTCTGGGTCAAATATGAAGGCAAACCCACTTTCCTTTCAGTATTTTGCTGCACCTGGCAGAAACAAGCATTTTTGCTCATTCGGCCTGAAAATGCTTTTAAGCACATAAAAACTTACACTCTTGATTTCTGGCTAAATAAAAGCTGTTGCAATGATATTTCCATGCTGAACTGAGTTGTTCTGGGTCAAATATGAAGGCAAACCCACTTTCCTTTCAGTATTTTGCTGCAATTGGCAGAAACAAGCATATTTGCTCATTCGGTCTGAAAATGCTTTTAAGTGCATAAAAACTTACACTCTTGATTTCTGGCTAAATAAAAGCTGTTGCAATGATTTTTCCATGCTGAACTGAGTTGTTCTGGGTCAAATATGAAGGCAAACCCACTTTCCTTTCAGTATTTTGCTGCAATTGGCAGAAATCAGCTCATTTGGCCTGAAAATGCTTTTAAGCACATAAAAACTTACACTCTTGATTTCTGGCTAAATAAAAGCTGTTGCAATGATATTTCCATGCTGAACTGAGTTGTTCTGGGTCAAATATGAAGGCAAACCCACTTTCCTTTCAGTATTTTGCTGCAATTGGCAGAAACAAGCATATTTGCTCATTCGGCCTGAAAATGCTTTTAAGCGCATAAAAACTTACACTCTTGATTTCTGGCTAAATAAAAGCTGTTGCAATGATATTTCCATGCTGAACTGAGTTGTTCTGGGTCAAATATGAAGGCAAACCCACTTTCCTTTCAGTATTTTGCTGCAATTGGCAGAAATCAGCTCATTTGGCCTGAAAATGCTTTTAAGCACATAAAAACTTACACTCTTGATTTCTGGCTAAATAAAAGCTGTTGCAATGATATTTCCATGCTGAACTGAGTTGTTCTGGGTCAAATATGAAGGCAAACCCACTTTCCTTTCAGTATTTTGCTGCAATTGGCAGAAACAAGCATATTTGCTCATTCGGTCTGAAAATGCTTTTAAGTGCATAAAAACTTACACTCTTGATTTCTGGCTAAATAAAAGCTGTTGCAATGATTTTTCCATGCTGAACTGAGTTGTTCTGCGTCAAATATGAAGGCAAACCCACTTTCCTTTCAGTATTTTGCTGCAATTGGCAGAAACAAGAATATTTGCTCATTCGGCCTGAAAATGCTTTTAAGCGCATAAAAACTTACACTCTTGATTTCTGGCTAAATAAAAGCTGTTGCAATGATATTTCCATGCTGAACTGAGTTGTTCTGGGTCAAATATGAAGGCAAACCCACTTTCCTTTCAGTATTTTGCTGCAATTGGCAGAAACAAGCATATTTGCTCATTCGGCCTGAAAATGCTTTTAAGCGCATAAAAACTTACACTCTTGATTTCTGGCTAAATAAAAGCTGTTGCAATGATATTTCCATGCTGAACTGAGTTGTTCTGGGTCAAATATGAAGGCAAACCCACTTTCCTTTCAGTATTTTGCTGCAATTGGCAGAAACAAGCATATTTGCTCATTCGGCCTGAAAATGCTTTTAAGCGCATAAAAACTTACACTCTTGATTTCTGGCTAAATAAAAGCTGTTGCAATGATATTTCCATGCTGAACTGAGTTGTTCTGGGTCAAATATGAAGGCAAACCCACTTTCATTTCAGTTTTTTGCTGCAATTGGCAGAAACAAGCATATTTGCTCATTCGGCCTGAAAATGCTTTTAAGCGCATAAAAACTTACACTCTTGATTTCTGGCTAAATAAAAGCTGTTGCAATGATATTTCCATGCTGAACTGAGTTGTTCTGGGTCAAATATGAAGGCAAACCCACTTTCCTTTCAGTATTTTGCTGCAATTGGCAGAAACAAGCATATTTGCTCATTCGGCCTGAAAATGCTTTTAAGCGCATAAAAACTTACAATCTTGATTTCTGGCTAAATAAAAGCTGTTGCAATGATATTTCCATGCTGAACTGAGTTGTTCTGGGTCAAATATGAAGGCAAACCCACTTTCCTTTCAGTATTTTGCTGCAATTGGCAGAAATCAGCTCATTTGGCCTGAAAATGCTTTTAGGCACATAAAAACTTACACTCTTGATTTCTGGCTAAATAAAAGCTGTTGCAATGATATTTCCATGCTGAACTGAGTTGTTCTGGGTCAAATATGAAGGCAAACCCACTTTCCTTTCAGTATTTTGCTGCAATTGGCAGAAACAAGCATATTTGCTCATTCGGCCTGAAAATGCTTTTAAGCGCATAAAAACTTACACTCTTGATTTCTGGCTAAATAAAAGCTGTTGCAATGATATTTCCATGCTGAACTGAGTTGTTCTGGGTCAAATATGAAGGCAAACCCACTTTTCTTTCAGTATTTTGCTGCAATTGGCAGAAACAAGCGTATTTGCTCATTCGGCCTGAAAATGCTTTTAAGCGCATAAAAACTTACACTCTTGATTTCTGGCTAAATAAAAGCTGTTGCAATGATATTTCCATGCTGAACTGAGTTGTTCTGGGTCAAATATGAAGGCAAACCCACTTTCCTTTCAGTATTTTGCTGCAATTGGCAGAAACAAGCATATTTGCTCATTCGGCCAGAAAATGCTTTTAAGCGCATAAAAACTTACACTCTTGATTTCTGGCTAAATAAAAGCTGTTGCAATGATATTTCCATGCTGAACTGAGTTGTTCTGGGTCAAATATGAAGGCAAACCCACTTTCCTTTCAGTATTTTGCTGCAATTGGCAGAAATCAGCTCATTTGGCCTGAAAATGCTTTTAGGCACATATAAACTTACACTCTTGATTTCTGGCTAAATAAAAGCTGTTGCAATGATATTTCCATGCTGAACTGAGTTGTTCTGGGTCAAATATGAAGGCAAACCCACTTTACTTCCAGTATTTTGCTGCAATTGGCAGAAACAAGCATATTTGCTCATTCAGCATGAAAATGCTTTTAAGCGCATAAAAACTTACACTCTTGATTTCTGGCTAAATAAAAGCTGTTGCAATGATATTTCCATGCTGAACTGAGTTGTTCTGGGTCAAATATGAAGGCAAACCCACTTTCCTTTCAGTATTTTGCTGCACCTGGCAGAAACAAGCATTTTTGCTCATTCGGCCTGAAAATGCTTTTAAGCACATAAAAACTTACACTCTTGATTTCTGGCTAAATAAAGGCTGTTGCAATGATATTTCCATGCTGAACTGAGTTGTTCTGTGTCAAATATGAAGGCAAACCCACTTTCCTTTCAGTATTTTGCTGCAATTGGCAGAAATCAGCTCATTTGGCCTGAAAATGCTTTTAAGCACATAAAAACTTACACTCTTGATTTCTGGCTAAATAAAAGCTGTTGCAATGATATTTCCATGCTGAACTGAGTTGTTCTGGGTCAAATATGAAGGCAAACCCACTTTCCTTTCAGTATTTTGCTGCAATTGGCAGAAACAAGCATATTTGCTCATTCGGTCTGAAAATGCTTTTAAGTGCATAAAAACTTACACTCTTGATTTCTGGCTAAATAAAAGCTGTTGCAATGATTTTTCCATGCTGAACTGAGTTGTTCTGGGTCAAATATGAAGGCAAACCCACTTTCCTTTCAGTATTTTGCTGCAATTGGCAGAAATCAGCTCATTTGGCCTGAAAATGCTTTTAAGCACATAAAAACTTACACTCTTGATTTCTGGCTAAATAAAAGCTGTTGCAATGATATTTCCATGCTGAACTGAGTTGTTCTGGGTCAAATATGAAGGCAAACCCACTTTCCTTTCAGTATTTTGCTGCAATTGGCAGAAACAAGCATATTTGCTCATTCGGCCTGAAAATGCTTTTAAGCGCATAAAAACTTACACTCTTGATTTCTGGCTAAATAAAAGCTGTTGCAATGATATTTCCATGCTGAACTGAGTTGTTCTGGGTCAAATATGAAGGCAAACCCACTTTCCTTTCAGTATTTTGCTGCAATTGGCAGAAATCAGCTCATTTGGCCTGAAAATGCTTTTAAGCACATAAAAACTTACACTCTTGATTTCTGGCTAAATAAAAGCTGTTGCAATGATATTTCCATGCTGAACTGAGTTGTTCTGGGTCAAATATGAAGGCAAACCCACTTTCCTTTCAGTATTTTGCTGCAATTGGCAGAAACAAGCATATTTGCTCATTCGGTCTGAAAATGCTTTTAAGTGCATAAAAACTTACACTCTTGATTTCTGGCTAAATAAAAGCTGTTGCAATGATTTTTCCATGCTGAACTGAGTTGTTCTGGGTCAAATATGAAGGCAAACCCACTTTCCTTTCAGTATTTTGCTGCAATTGGCAGAAACAAGCATATTTGCTCATTCGGCCTGAAAATGCTTTTAAGCGCATAAAAACTTACACTCTTGATTTCTGGCTAAATAAAAGCTGTTGCAATGATATTTCCATGCTGAACTGAGTTGTTCTGGGTCAAATATGAAGGCAAACCCACTTTCCTTTCAGTATTTTGCTGCAATTGGCAGAAACAAGCATATTTGCTCATTCGGCCTGAAAATGCTTTTAAGCGCATAAAAACTTACACTCTTGATTTCTGGCTAAATAAAAGCTGTTGCAATGATATTTCCATGCTGAACTGAGTTGTTCTGGGTCAAATATGAAGGCAAACCTACTTTCCTTTCAGTATTTTGCTGCAATTTGCAGAAACAAGCATATTTGCTCATTCGGCCTGAAAATGCTTTTAAGCGCATAAAAACTTACACTCTTGATTTCTGGCTAAATAAAAGCTGTTGCAATGATGTTTCCATGCTGAACTGAGTTGTTCTGGGTCAAATATGAAGGCAAACCCACTTTCCTTTCAGTATTTTGCTGCAATTGGCAGAAACAAGCATATTTGCTCATTCGGCCCGAAAATGCTTTTAAGCGCATAAAAACTTACACTCTTGATTTCTGGCTAAATAAAAGCTGTTGCAATGATATTTCCATGCTGAACTGAGTTGTTCTGGGTCAAATATGAAGGCAAACCCACTTTCCTTTCAGTATTTTGCTGCAATTGGCAGAAACACGCATATTTGCTCATTCGGCCTGAAAATGCTTTTAAGCGCATAAAAACTTACACTCTTGATTTCTGGCTAAATAAAAGCTGTTGCAATGATATTTCCATGCTGAACTGAGTTGTTCTGGGTCAAATATGAAGGCAAACCCACTTTCCTTTCAGTATTTTGCTGCAATTGGCAGAAACAAGCATATTTGCTCATTCGGCCTGAACATGCTTTTAAGCGCATAAAAACTTACACTCTTGATTTCTGGCTAAATAAAAGCTGTTGCAATGATATTTCCATGCTGAACTGAGTTGTTCTGGGTCAAATATGAAGGCAAACCCACTTTCCTTTCAGTATTTTGCTGCAATTGGCAGAAATCAGCTTATTTGGCCTGAAAATGCTTTTAAGCACATAAAAACTTACACTCTTGATTTCTGGCTAAATAAAAGCTGTTGCAATGATATTTCCATGCTGAACTGAGTTGTTCTGGGTCAAATATGAAGGCAAACCCACTTTCCTTTCAGTATTTTGCTGCAATTGGCAGAAACAAGCATATTTGCTCATTCGGCCTGAAAATGCTTTTAAGCGCATAAAAACTTACACTCTTGATTTCTGGCTAAATAAAAGCTGTTGCAATGATATTTCCATGCTGAACTGAGTTGTTCTGGGTCAAATATGAAGGCAAACCCACTTTTCTTTCAGTATTTTGCTGCAATTGGCAGAAACAAGCGTATTTGCTCATTCGGCCTGAAAATGCTTTTAAGCGCATAAAAACTTACACTCTTGATTTCTGGCTAAATAAAAGCTGTTGCAATGATATTTCCATGCTGAACTGAGTTGTTCTGGGTCAAATATGAAGGCAAACCCACTTTCCTTTCAGTATTTTGCTGCAATTGGCAGAAACAAGCATATTTGCTCATTCGGCCAGAAAATGCTTTTAAGCGCATAAAAACTTACACTCTTGATTTCTGGCTAAATAAAAGCTGTTGCAATGATATTTCCATGCTGAACTGAGTTGTTCTGGGTCAAATATGAAGGCAAACCCACTTTCCTTTCAGTATTTTGCTGCAATTGGCAGAAATCAGCTCATTTGGCCTGAAAATGCTTTTAGGCACATATAAACTTACACTCTTGATTTCTGGCTAAATAAAAGCTGTTGCAATGATATTTCCATGCTGAACTGAGTTGTTCTGGGTCAAATATGAAGGCAAACCCACTTTCCTTTCAGTATTTTGCTGCAATTGGCAGAAACAAGCATATTTGCTCATTCGGCCTGAAAATGCTTTTAAGCGCATAAAAACTTACACTCTTGATTTCTGGCTAAATAAAAGCTGTTGCAATGATATTTCCATGCTGAACTGAGTTGTTCTGGGTCAAATATGAAGGCAAACCCACTTTCCTTTCAGTATTTTGCTGCAATTGGCAGAAACAAGCATATTTGCTCATTCGGCCTGAAAATGCTTTTAAGCGCATAAAAACTTACACTCTTGATTTCTGGCTAAATAAAAGCTGTTGCAATGATATTTACATGCTGAACTGAGTTGTTCTGGGTCAAATATGAAGGCAAACCCACTTTCCTTTCAGTATTTTTCTGCAATTGGCAGAAATCAGCTCATTTGGCCTGAAAATGCTTTTAAGCACATAAAAACTTTCACTCTTGATTTCTGGCTAAATAAAAGCTGTTGCAATGATATTTCCATGCTGAACTGAGTTGTTCTGGGTCAAATATGAAGGCAAACCCACTTTCCTTTCAGTATTTTGCTGCAATTGGCAGAAACAAGCATATTTGCTCATTCGGCCTGAAAATGCTTTTAAGCGCATAAAAACTTACACTCTTGATTTCTGGCTAAATAAAAGCTGTTGCAATGATATTTCCATGCTGAACTGAGTTGTTCTGGGTCAAATATGAAGGCAAACCCACTTTTCTTTCAGTATTTTGCTGCAATTGGCAGAAACAAGCATATTTGCTCATTCGGCCTGAAAATGCTTTTAAGCGCATAAAAACTTACACTCTTGATTTCTGGCTAAATAAAAGCTGTTGCAATGATATTTCCATGCTGAACTGAGTTGTTCTGGGTCAAATATGAAGGCAAACCCACTTTTCTTTAAGTATTTTGCTGCAATTGGCAGAAACAAGCATATTTGCTCATTCGGCCTGAAAATGCTTTTAAGCGCATAAAAACTTACACTCTTGATTTCTGGCTAAATAAAAGCTGTTGCAATGATATTTCCATGCTGAACTGAGTTGTTCTGGGTCAAATATGAAGGCAAACCCACTTTCCTTTCAGTATTTTGCTGCAATTGGCAGAAACAAGCATGTTTGCTCATTCGGCCTGAAAATGCTTTTCAGCGCATAAAAACTTACACTCTTGATTTCTCGCTAAATAAAAGCTGTTGCAATGATATTTCCATGCTGAACTGAGTTGTTCTGGGTCAAATATGAAGGCAAACCCACTTTCCTTTCAGTATTTTGCTGCACCTGGCAGAAACAAGCATTTTTGCTCATTCGGCCTGAAAATGCTTTTAAGCGCATAAAAACTTACACTCTTGATTTCTGGCTAAATAAAGGCTGTTGCAATGATATTTCCATGCTGAACTGAGTTGTTCTGTGTCAAATATGAAGGCAAATCCACTTTCCTTTCAGTATTTTGCTGCACCTGGCAGAAACAAGCATGTTTGCTCATTCGGCCTGAAAATGCTTTTCGGCGCATAAAAACTTACACTCTTGATTTCTGGCTAAATAAAAGCTGTTGCAATGATATTTCCATGCTGAACTGAGTTGTTCTGGGTCAAATATGAAGGCAAACCCACTTTCCTTTCAGTATTTTGCTGCAGTTGGCAGAAACAAGCATATTTGCTCATTCGGCCTGAAAATGCTTTTAAGCGCATAAAAACTTACACTCTTGATTTCTGGCTAAATAAAAGCTGTTGCAATGATATTTCCATGCTGAACTGAGTTGTTCTGGGTCAAATATGAAGGCAAACCCACTTTCCTTTCAGTATTTTGCTGCAATTGGCAGAAACAAGCATATTTGCTCATTCGGCCTGAAAATGCTTTTAAGCGCATAAAAACTTACACTCTTGATTTCTGGCTAAATAAAAGCTGTTGCAATGATATTTCCATGCTGAACTGAGTTGTTCTGGGTCAAATATGAAGGCAAACCTACTTTCCTTTCAGTATTTTGCTGCAATTTGCAGAAACAAGCATATTTGCTCATTCGGCCTGAAAATGCTTTTAAGCGCATAAAAACTTACACTCTTGATTTCTGGCTAAATAAAAGCTGTTGCAATGATGTTTCCATGCTGAACTGAGTTGTTCTGGGTCAAATATGAAGGCAAACCCACTTTCCTTTCAGTATTTTGCTGCAATTGGCAGAAACAAGCATATTTGCTCATTCGGCCCGAAAATGCTTTTAAGCGCATAAAAACTTACACTCTTGATTTCTGGCTAAATAAAAGCTGTTGCAATGATATTTCCATGCTGAACTGAGTTGTTCTGGGTCAAATATGAAGGCAAACCCACTTTCCTTTCAGTATTTTGCTGCAATTGGCAGAAACAAGCATATTTGCTCATTCGGCCTGAAAATGCTTTTAAGCGCATAAAAACTTACACTCTTGATTTCTGGCTAAATAAAAGCTGTTGCAATGATATTTCCATGCTGAACTGAGTTGTTCTGGGTCAAATATGAAGGCAAACCCACTTTCCTTTCAGTATTTTGCTGCAATTGGCAGAAACAAGCATATTTGCTCATTCGGCCTGAAAATGCTTTTAAGCGCATAAAAACTTACACTCTTGATTTCTGGCTAAATAAAAGCTGTTGCAATGATATTTCCATGCTGAACTGAGTTGTTCTGGGTCAAATATGAAGGCAAACCCACTTTCCTTTCAGTATTTTGCTGCAATTGGCAGAAATCAGCTTATTTGGCCTGAAAATGCTTTTAAGCACATAAAAACTTACACTCTTGATTTCTGGCTAAATAAAAGCTGTTGCAATGATATTTCCATGCTGAACTGAGTTGTTCTGGGTCAAATATGAAGGCAAACCCACTTTCCTTTCAGTATTTTGCTGCAATTGGCAGAAACAAGCATATTTGCTCATTCGGCCTGAAAATGCTTTTAAGCGCATAAAAACTTACACTCTTGATTTCTGGCTAAATAAAAGCTGTTGCAATGATATTTCCATGCTGAACTGAGTTGTTCTGGGTCAAATATGAAGGCAAACCCACTTTTCTTTCAGTATTTTGCTGCAATTGGCAGAAACAAGCGTATTTGCTCATTCGGCCTGAAAATGCTTTTAAGCGCATAAAAACTTACACTCTTGATTTCTGGCTAAATAAAAGCTGTTGCAATGATATTTCCATGCTGAACTGAGTTGTTCTGGGTCAAATATGAAGGCAAACCCACTTTCCTTTCAGTATTTTGCTGCAATTGGCAGAAACAAGCATATTTGCTCATTCGGCCAGAAAATGCTTTTAAGCGCATAAAAACTTACACTCTTGATTTCTGGCTAAATAAAAGCTGTTGCAATGATATTTCCATGCTGAACTGAGTTGTTCTGGGTCAAATATGAAGGCAAACCCACTTTCCTTTCAGTATTTTGCTGCAATTGGCAGAAATCAGCTCATTTGGCCTGAAAATGCTTTTAGGCACATATAAACTTACACTCTTGATTTCTGGCTAAATAAAAGCTGTTGCAATGATATTTCCATGCTGAACTGAGTTGTTCTGGGTCAAATATGAAGGCAAACCCACTTTCCTTTCAGTATTTTGCTGCAATTGGCAGAAACAAGCATATTTGCTCATTCGGCCTGAAAATGCTTTTAAGCGCATAAAAACTTACACTCTTGATTTCTGGCTAAATAAAAGCTGTTGCAATGATATTTCCATGCTGAACTGAGTTGTTCTGGGTCAAATATGAAGGCAAACCCACTTTCCTTTCAGTATTTTGCTGCAATTGGCAGAAACAAGCATATTTGCTCATTCGGCCTGAAAATGCTTTTAAGCGCATAAAAACTTACACTCTTGATTTCTGGCTAAATAAAAGCTGTTGCAATGATATTTACATGCTGAACTGAGTTGTTCTGGGTCAAATATGAAGGCAAACCCACTTTCCTTTCAGTATTTTTCTGCAATTGGCAGAAATCAGCTCATTTGGCCTGAAAATGCTTTTAAGCACATAAAAACTTTCACTCTTGATTTCTGGCTAAATAAAAGCTGTTGCAATGATATTTCCATGCTGAACTGAGTTGTTCTGGGTCAAATATGAAGGCAAACCCACTTTCCTTTCAGTATTTTGCTGCAATTGGCAGAAACAAGCATATTTGCTCATTCGGCCTGAAAATGCTTTTAAGCGCATAAAAACTTACACTCTTGATTTCTGGCTAAATAAAAGCTGTTGCAATGATATTTCCATGCTGAACTGAGTTGTTCTGGGTCAAATATGAAGGCAAACCCACTTTTCTTTCAGTATTTTGCTGCAATTGGCAGAAACAAGCATATTTGCTCATTCGGCCTGAAAATGCTTTTAAGCGCATAAAAACTTACACTCTTGATTTCTGGCTAAATAAAAGCTGTTGCAATGATATTTCCATGCTGAACTGAGTTGTTCTGGGTCAAATATGAAGGCAAACCCACTTTTCTTTAAGTATTTTGCTGCAATTGGCAGAAACAAGCATATTTGCTCATTCGGCCTGAAAATGCTTTTAAGCGCATAAAAACTTACACTCTTGATTTCTGGCTAAATAAAAGCTGTTGCAATGATATTTCCATGCTGAACTGAGTTGTTCTGGGTCAAATATGAAGGCAAACCCACTTTCCTTTCAGTATTTTGCTGCAATTGGCAGAAACAAGCATGTTTGCTCATTCGGCCTGAAAATGCTTTTCAGCGCATAAAAACTTACACTCTTGATTTCTCGCTAAATAAAAGCTGTTGCAATGATATTTCCATGCTGAACTGAGTTGTTCTGGGTCAAATATGAAGGCAAACCCACTTTCCTTTCAGTATTTTGCTGCACCTGGCAGAAACAAGCATTTTTGCTCATTCGGCCTGAAAATGCTTTTAAGCGCATAAAAACTTACACTCTTGATTTCTGGCTAAATAAAGGCTGTTGCAATGATATTTCCATGCTGAACTGAGTTGTTCTGTGTCAAATATGAAGGCAAATCCACTTTCCTTTCAGTATTTTGCTGCACCTGGCAGAAACAAGCATGTTTGCTCATTCGGCCTGAAAATGCTTTTCGGCGCATAAAAACTTACACTCTTGATTTCTGGCTAAATAAAAGCTGTTGCAATGATATTTCCATGCTGAACTGAGTTGTTCTGGGTCAAATATGAAGGCAAACCCACTTTCCTTTCAGTATTTTGCTGCAGTTGGCAGAAACAAGCATATTTGCTCATTCGGCCTGAAAATGCTTTTAAGCGCATAAAAACTTACACTCTTGATTTCTGGCTAAATAAAAGCTGTTGCAATGATATTTCCATGCTGAACTGAGTTGTTCTGGGTCAAATATGAAGGCAAACCCACTTTCCTTTCAGTATTTTGCTGCAATTGGCAGAAACAAGCATATTTGCTCATTCGGCCAGAAAATGCTTTTAAGCGCATAAAAACTTACACTCTTGATTTCTGGCTAAATAAAAGCTGTTGCAATGATATTTCCATGCTGAACTGAGTTGTTCTGGGTCAAATATGAAGGCAAACCCACTTTCCTTTCAGTATTTTGCTGCAATTGGCAGAAATCAGCTCAGTTGGCCTGAAAATGCTTTTAAGCACATAAAAACTTACACTCTTGATTTCTGGCTAAATAAAAGCTGTTGCAATGATATTTCCATGCTGAACTGAGTTGTTCTGGGTCAAATATGAAGGCAAACCCACTTTCCTTTCAGTATTTTGCTGCAATTGGCAGAAACAAGCATATTTGCTCATTCGGCCTGAAAATGCTTTTAAGCGCATATAAACTTACACTCTTGATTTCTGGCTAAATAAAAGCTGTTGCAATGATATTTCCATGCTGAACTGAGTTGTTCTGGGTCAAATATGAAGGCAAACCCACTTTCCTTTCAGTATTTTGCTGCAATTGGCAGAAACAAGCATATTTGCTCATTCAGCCTGAAAATGCTTTTAAGCGCATAAAAAACTTACACTCTTGATTTCTGGCTAAATAAAAGCTGTTGCAATGATATTTCCATGCTGAACTGAGTTGTTCTGGGTCAAATATGAAGGCAAACCCACTTTCCTTTCAGTATTTTGCTGCAATTGGCAGAAATCAGCTCATTTGGCCTGAAAATGCTTTTAAGCACATAAAAACTTACACTCTTGATTTCTGGCTAAATAAAAGCTGTTGCAATGATATTTCCATGCTGAACTGAGTTGTTCTGGGTCAAATATGAAGGCAAACCCACTTTCCTTTCAGTATTTTGCTGCAATTGGCAGAAACAAGCATATTTGCTCATTCGGCCTGAAAATGCTTTTAAGCGCATAAAAACTTACACTCTTGATTTCTGGCTAAATAAAAGCTGTTGCAATGATATTTCCATGCTGAACTGAGTTGTTCTGGGTCAAATATGAAGGCAAACCCACTTTCCTTTCAGTATTTTGCTGCAATTGGCAGAAATCAGCTCATTTGGCCTGAAAATGCTTTTAAGCACATAAAAACTTACACTCTTGATTTCTGGCTAAATAAAAGCTGTTGCAATGATATTTCCATGCTGAACTGAGTTGTTCTGGGTCAAATATGAAGGCAAACCCACTTTCCTTTCAGTATTTTGCTGCAATTGGCAGAAATCAGCTCATTTGGCCTGAAAATGCTTTTAAGCACATAAAAACTTACACTCTTTATTTCTGGCTAAATAAAAGCTGTTGCAATGATATTTCCATGCTGAACTGAGTTGTTCTGGGTCAAATATGAAGGCAAACCCACTTTCCTTTCAGTATTTTGCTGCAATTGGCAGAAACAAGCATTTTGCTCATTCGGCCTGAAAATGCTTTTAAGCGCATAAAAACTTACACTCTTGATTTCTGGCTAAATAAAAGCTGTTGCAATGATATTTCCATGCTGAACTGAGTTGTTCTGGGTCAAATATGAAGGCAAACCCACTTTCCTTTCAGTATTTTGCTGCAATTGGCAGAAATCAGCTCATTTGGCCTGAAAATGCTTTTAAGCACATAAAAACTTACACTCTTGATTTCTGGCTAAATAAAAGCTGTTGCAATGATATTTCCATGCTGAACTGAGTTGTTCTGGGTCAAATATGAAGGCAAACCCACTTTCCTTTCAGTATTTTGCTGCAATTGGCAGAAACAAGCATATTTGCTCATTCGGTCTGAAAATGCTTTTAAGTGCATAAAAACTTACACTCTTGATTTCTGGCTAAATAAAAGCTGTTGCAATGATATTTCCATGCTGAACTGAGTTGTTCTGGGTCAAATATGAAGGCAAACCCACTTTCCTTTCAGTATTTTGCTGCAATTGGCAGAAATCAGCTCATTTGGCCTGAAAATGCTTTTAAGCACATAAAAACTTACACTCTTGATTTCTGGCTAAATAAAAGCTGTTGCAATGATATTTCCATGCTGAACTGAGTTGTTCTGGGTCAAATATGAAGGCAAACCCACTTTCCTTTCAGTATTTTGCTGCAATTGGCAGAAACAAGCATATTTGCTCATTCGGCCTGAAAATGCTTTTAAGCGCATAAAAACTTACACTCTTGATTTCTGGCTAAATAAAAGCTGTTGCAATGATATTTCCATGCTGAACTGAGTTGTTCTGGGTCAAATATGAAGGCAAACCCACTTTCCTTTCAGTATTTTGCTGCAATTGGCAGAAACAAGCATATTTGCTCATTCGGCCTGAAAATGCTTTTAAGCGCATAAAAACTTACACTCTTGATTTCTGGCTAAATAAAAGCTGTTGCAATGATATTTCCATGCTGAACTGAGTTGTTCTGGGTCAAATATGAAGGCAAACCCACTTTCCTTTCAGTATTTTGCTGCAATTGGCAGAAACAAGCATATTTGCTCATTCGGCCTGAAAATGCTTTTAAGCGCATAAAAACTTACACTCTTGATTTCTGGCTAAATAAAAGCTGTTGCAATGATATTTCCATGCTGAACTGAGTTGTTCTGGGTCAAATATGAAGGCAAACCCACTTTCCTTTCAGTATTTTGCTGCAATTGGCAGAAACAAGCATATTTGCTCATTCGGCCTGAAAATGCTTTTAAGCGCATAAAAACTTACACTCTTGATTTCTGGCTAAATAAAAGCTGTTGCAATGATATTTCCATGCTGAACTGAGTTGTTCTGGGTCAAATATGAAGGCAAACCCACTTTCCTTTCAGTATTTTGCTGCAATTGGCAGAAACAAGCATATTTGCTCATTCGGCCTGAAAATGCTTTTAAGCGCATAAAAACTTACACTCTTGATTTCTGGCTAAATAAAAGCTGTTGCAATGATATTTCCATGCTGAACTGAGTTGTTCTGGGTCAAATATGAAGACAAACCCACTTTCCTTTCAGTATTTTGCTGCAATTGGCAGAAACAAGCATATTTGCTCATTCGGCCTGAAAATGCTTTTAAGCGCATAAAAACTTACACTCTTGATTTCTGGCTAAATAAAAGCTGTTGCAATGATATTTCCATGCTGAACTGAGTTGTTCTGGGTCAAATATGAAGGCAAACCCACTTTCCTTTCAGTATTTTGCTGCAATTGGCAGAAACAAGCATATTTGCTCATTCGGCCTGAAAATGCTTTTAAGCGCATAAAAACTTACACTCTTGATTTCTGGCTAAATAAAAGCTGTTGCAATGATATTTCCATGCTGAACTGAGTTGTTCTGGGTCAAATATGAAGGCAAACCCACTTTCCTTTCAGTATTTTGCTGCAATTGGCAGAAACAAGCATATTTGCTCATTCGGCCTGAAAATGCTTTTAAGCGCATAAAAACTTACACTCTTGATTTCTGGCTAAATAAAAGCTGTTGCAATGATATTTCCATGCTGAACTGAGTTGTTCTGTGTCAAATATGAAGGCAAACCCACTTTCCTTTCAGTATTTTGCTGCACCAGGCAGAAACAAGAATGTTTGCTCATTCGGCCTGAAAATGCTTTTCGGCGCATAAAAACTTACACTTTTGATTTCTGGCTAAATAAAAGCTGTTGCAATGATATTTCCATGCTGAACTGAGTTGTTCTGGGTCAAATATGAAGGCAAACCCACTTTCCTTTCAGTATTTTGCTGCAATTGGCAGAAACAAGCATATTTGCTCAATCGGCCTGAAAATGCTTTTAAGCGCATAAAAACTTACACTCTTGATTTCTGGCTAAATAAAAGCTGTTGCAATGATATTTCCATGCTGAACTGAGTTGTTCTGGGTCAAATATGAAGGCAAACCCACTTTCCTTTCAGTATTTTGCTGCAATTGGCAGAAACAAGCATATTTGCTCATTCAGCCTGAAAATGCTTTTAAGCGCATAAAAACTTACACTCTTGATTTCTGGCTAAATAAAAGCTGTTGCAATGATATTTCCATGCTGAACTGAGTTGTTCTGGGTCAAATATGAAGGCAAACCCACTTTCCTTTCAGTATTTTGCTGCAATTGGCAGAAATCAGCTCATTTGGCCTGAAAATGCTTTTAAGCACATAAAAACTTACACTCTTGATTTCTGGCTAAATAAAAGCTGTTGCAATGATATTTCCATGCTGAACTGAGTTGTTCTGGGTCAAATATGAAGGCAAACCCACTTTCCTTTCAGTATTTTGCTGCAATTGGCAGAAACAAGCATATTTGCTCATTCGGCCTGAAAATGCTTTTAAGCGCATAAAAACTTACACTCTTGATTTCTGGCTAAATAAAAGCTGTTGCAATGATATTTCCATGCTGAACTGAGTTGTTCTGGGTCAAATATGAAGGCAAACCCACTTTCCTTTCAGTATTTTGCTGCAATTGGCAGAAACAAGCATATTTGCTCATTCGGCCTGAAAATGCTTTTAAGCGCATAAAAACTTACACTCTTGATTTCTGGCTAAATAAAAGCTGTTGCAATGATATTTCCATGCTGAACTGAGTTGTTCTGGGTCAAATATGAAGGCAAACCCACTTTCCTTTCAGTATTTTGCTGCAATTGGCAGAAATCAGCTCATTTGGCCTGAAAATGCTTTTAAGCACATAAAAACTTACACTCTTGATTTCTGGCTAAATAAAAGCTGTTGCAATGATATTTCCATGCTGAACTGAGTTGTTCTGGGTCAAATATGAAGGCAAACCCACTTTCCTTTCAGTATTTTGCTGCAATTGGCAGAAACAAGCATATTTGCTCATTGGGCCTGAAAATGCTTTTAAGCGCATAAAAACTTACACTCTTGATTTCTGGCTAAATAAAAGCTGTTGCAATGATATTTCCATGCTGAACTGAGTTGTTCTGGGTCAAATATGAAGGCAAACCCACTTTCCTTTCAGTATTTTGCTGCAATTGGCAGAAACAAGCATTTTGCTCATTCGGCCTGAAAATGCTTTTAAGCGCATAAAAACTTACACTCTTGATTTCTGGCTAAATAAAAGCTGTTGCAATGATATTTCCATGCTGAACTGAGTTTTTCTGGGTCAAATATGAAGGCAAACCCACTTTCCTTTCAGTATTTTGCTGCAATTGGCAGAAACAAGCATATTTGCTCATTCGGTCTGAAAATGCTTTTAAGTGCATAAAAACTTACACTCTTGATTTCTGGCTAAATAAAAGCTGTTGCAATGATTTTTCCATGCTGAACTGAGTTGTTCTGGGTCAAATATGAAGGCAAACCCACTTTCCTTTCAGTATTTTGCTGCAATTGGCAGAAATCAGCTCATTTGGCCTGAAAATGCTTTTAAGCACATAAAAACTTACACTCTTGATTTCTGGCTAAATAAAAGCTGTTACAATGATATTTCCATGCTGAACTGAGTTGTTCTGGGTCAAATATGAAGGCAAACCTACTTTCCTTTCAGTATTTTGCTGCAATTGGCAGAAACAAGCATATTTGCTCATTCGGCCTGAAAATGCTTTTAAGTGCATAAAAACTTACACTCTTGATTTCTGGCTAAATTAAAGCTGTTGCAATGATATTTCCATGCTGAACTGAGTTGTTCTGGGTCAAATATGAAGGCAAACCCACTTTCCTTTCAGTATTTTGCTGCAATTGGCAGAAACAAGCATATTTGCTCATTCGGCCTGAAAATGCTTTTAAGCGCATAAAAACTTACACTCTTGATTTCTGGCTAAATAAAAGCTGTTGCAATGATATTTCCATGCTGAACTGAATTGTTCTGGGTCAAATATGAAGGCAAACCCACTTTCCTTTCAGTATTTTGCTGCAATTGGCAGAAACAAGCATATTTGCTCATTCGGCCTGAAAATGCTTTTAAGCGCATAAAAACTTACACTCTTGATTTCTGGCTAAATAAAAGCTGTTGCAATGATATTTCCATGCTGAACTGAGTTGTTCTGGGTCAAATATGAAGGCAAACCCACTTTCCTTTCAGTATTTTGCTGCAATTGGCAGAAACAAGCATATTTGCTCATTCGGCCTGAAAATGCTTTTAAGCGCATAAAAACTTACACTCTTGATTTCTGGCTAAATAAAAGCTGTTGCAATGATATTTCCATGCTGAACTGAGTTGTTCTGGGTCAAATATGAAGGCAAACCCACTTTCCTTTCAGTATTTTGCTGCAATTGGCAGAAACAAGCATATTTGCTCATTCGGCCTGAAAATGCTTTTAAGCGCATAAAAACTTACACTCTTGATTTCTGGCTAAATAAAAGCTGTTGCAATGATATTTCCATGCTGAACTGAGTTGTTCTGGGTCAAATATGAAGGCAAACCCACTTTCCTTTAAGTATTTTGCTGCAATTGGCAGAAACAAGCATGTTTGCTCATTCGGCCTGAAAATGCTTTTCAGCGCATAAAAACTTACACTCTTGATTTCTGGCTAAATAAAAGCTGTTGCAATGATATTTCCATGCTGAACTGAGTTGTTCTGTGTCAAATATGAAGGCAAACCCACTTTCCTTTCAGTATTTTGCTGCAC
Organism: Channa argus; assembly: GCF_033026475.1. Lineage (NCBI taxonomy): Eukaryota > Metazoa > Chordata > Actinopteri > Anabantiformes > Channidae > Channa > Channa argus. The sequence continues at coordinate 54,994 of NW_027125270.1, read as the reverse complement.
CTGGCAGAAACAAGCATTTTTGCTCATTCGGCCTGAAAATGCTTTTAAGCGCATAAAAACTTACACTCTTGATTTCTGGCTAAATAAAAGCTGTTGCAATGATATTTCCATGCTGAACTGAGTTGTTCTGGGTCAAATATGAAGGCAAACCCACTTTCCTTTCAGTATTTTGCTGCAAATGGCAGAAACAAGCATATTTGCTCATTCGGCCTGAAAATGCTTTTAAGCGCATAAAACTTACACTCTTGATTTCTGGCTAAATAAAAGCTGTTGCAATGATATTTCCATGCTGAACTGAGTTGTTCTGGGTCAAATATGAAGGCAAACCCACTTTCCTTTCAGTATTTTGCTGCAATTGGCAGAAATCAGCTCATTTGGCCTGAAAATGCTTTTAAGTACATAAAAACTTACACTCTTGATTTCTGGCTAAATAAAAGCTGTTGCAATGATATTTCCATGCTGAACTGAGTTGTTCTGGGTCAAATATGAAGGAAAACCCACTTTCCTTTCAGTATTTTGCTGCAAATGCCAGAAACAAGCATATTTGCTCATTCGGCCTGAAAATGCTTTTAAGCGCATAAAACTTACACTCTTGATTTCTGGCTAAATAAAAGCTGTTGCAATGATATTTCCATGCTGAACTGAGTTGTTCTGGGTCAAATATGAAGGCAAACCCACTTTCCTTTCAGTATTTTGCTGCAATTGGCAGAAACAAGCATATTTGCTCATTCGGCCTGAAAATGCTTTTAAGCGCATAAAAACTTACACTCTTGATTTCTGGCTAAATAAAAGCTGTTGCAATGATATTTCCATGCTGAACTGAGTTGTTCTGGGTCAAATATGAAGGCAAACCCACTTTCCTTTCAGTATTTTGCTGCAATTGGCAGAAATCAGCTCATTTGGCCTGAAAATGCTTGTAAGCGCATAAAAACTTACACTCTTGATTTCTGGCTAAATAAATTGGCAGAAACAAGCATATTTGCTCATTCGGCATGAAAATGCTTTTAAGCGCATAAAACTTACACTCTTGATTTCTGCCTAAATAAAAGCTGTTGCAATGATATTTCCATGCTGAACTGAGTTGTTCTGGGTCAAATATGAAGGCAAACCCACTTTCCTTTCAGTATTTGGCTGCAATTGGCAGAAATCAGCTCATTTGGCCTGAAAATGCTTTTAAGCACATAAAAACTTACACTCTTGATTTCTGGCTAAATAAAAGCTGTTGCAATGATATTTCCATGCTGAACTGAGTTGTTCTGGGTCAAATATGAAGGCAAACCCACTTTCCTTTCAGTATTTTGCTGCAAATGCCAGAAACAAGCATATTTGCTCATTCGGCCTGAAAATGCTTTTAAGCGCATAAAACTTACACTCTTGATTTCTGGCTAAATAAAAGCTGTTGCAATGATATTTCCATGCTGAACTGAGTTGTTCTGGGTCAAATATGAAGGCAAACCCACTTTCCTTTCAGTATTTTGCTGCAATTGGCAGAAACAAGCATATTTGCTCATTCGGCCTGAAAATGCTTTTAAGCGCATAAAAACTTACACTCTTGATTTCTGGCTAAATAAAAGCTGTTGCAATGATATTTCCATGCTGAACTGAGTTGTTCTGGGTCAAATATGAAGGCAAACCCACTTTCCTTTCAGTATTTTGCTGCAATTGGCAGAAATCAGCTCATTTGGCCTGAAAATGCTTGTAAGCGCATAAAAACTTACACTCTTGATTTCTGGCTAAATAAATTGGCAGAAACAAGCATATTTGCTCATTCGGCCTGAAAATGCTTTTAAGCGCATAAAAACTTACACTCTTGATTTCTGGCTAAATAAAAGCTGTTGCAATGATATTTCCATGCTGAGCTGAGTTGTTCTGGGTCAAATATGGAGGCAAACCCACTTTCCTTTCAGTATTTTGCTGCAATTGGCAGAAATCAGCTCATTTGGCCTGAAAATGCTTTTAAGCGCATAAAAACTTACACTCTTGATTTCTGGCTAAATAAAAGCTGTTGCAATGATATTTCCATGCTGAACTGAGTTGTTCTGGGTCAAATATGAAGGCAAACCCACTTTCCTTTCAGTATTTTGCTGCAATTGGCAGAAATCAGCTCATTTGGCCTGAAAATGCTTTTAAGCACATAAAAACTTACACTCTTGATTTCTGGCTAAATAAATTGGCAGAAACAAGCATATTTGCTCATTCGGCCTGAAAATGCTTTTAAGCGCATAAAAACTTACACTCTTGATTTCTGGCTAAATAAAAGCTGTTGCAATGATATTTCCATGCTGAACTGAGTTGTTCTGGGTCAAATATGAAGGCAAACCCACTTTCCTTTCAGTATTTTGCTGCAATTGGCAGAAACAAGCATATTTGCTCATTCGGCCTGAAAATGCTTTTAAGCGCATAAAAACTTACACTCTTGATTTCTGGCTAAATAAAAGCTGTTGCAATGATATTTCCATGCTGAGCTGAGTTGTTCTGGGTCAAATATGAAGGCAAAGCCACTTTCCTTTCAGTATTTTGCTGCAATTGGCAAAAATCAGGTCATTTGGCCTGAAAATGCTTTTAAGCACATAAAAACTTACACTCTTTATTTCTGGCTAAATAAAAGCTGTTGCAATGATATTTCCATGCTGAACTGAGTTGTTCTGGGTCAAATATGAAGGCAAACCCACTTTCCTTTCAGTATTTTGCTGCAATTGGCAGAAACAAGCATATTTGCTCATTCGGCCTGAAAATGCTTTTAAGTGCATAAAAACTTACACTCTTGATTTCTGGCTAAATTAAAGCTGTTGCAATGATATTTCCATGCTGAACTGAGTTGTTCTGGGTCAAATATGAAGGCAAACCCACTTTCCTTTCAGTATTTTGCTGCAATTGGCAGAAACAAGCATATTTGCTCATTCGGCCTGAAAATGCTTTTAAGCGCATAAAAACTTACACTCTTGATTTCTGGCTAAATAAAAGCTGTTGCAATGATATTTCCATGCTGAACTGAGTTGTTCTGGGTCAAATATGAAGGCAAACCCACTTTCCTTTCAGTATTTTGCTGCAATTGGCAGAAACAAGCATATTTGCTCATTCGGCCTGAAAATGCTTTTAAGCGCATAAAAACTTACACTCTTGATTTCTGGCTAAATAAAAGCTGTTGCAATGATATTTCCATGCTGAACTGAGTAGTTCTGGGTCAAATATGAAGGCAAACCCACTTTCCTTTCAGTATTTTGCTGCAATTGGCAGAAACAAGCATATTTGCTCATTCGGCCTGAAAATGCTTTTAAGCGCATAAAAACTTACACTCTTGATTTCTGGCTAAATAAAAGCTGTTGCAATGATATTTCCATGCTGAACTGAGTTGTTCTGGGTCAAATATGAAGGCAAACCCACTTTCCTTTCAGTATTTTGCTGCAATTGGCAGAAACAAGCATATTTGCTCATTCGGCCTGAAAATGCTTTTAAGCGCATAAAAACTTACACTCTTGATTTCTGGCTAAATAAAAGCTGTTGCAATGATATTTCCATGCTGAACTGAGTTGTTCTGGGTCAAATATGAAGGCAAACCCACTTTCCTTTCAGTATTTTGCTGCAATTGGCAGAAACAAGCATGTTTGCTCATTCGGCCTGAAAATGCTTTTCAGCGCATAAAAACTTACACTCTTGATTTCTGGCTAAATAAAAGCTGTTGCAATGATATTTCCATGCTGAACTGAGTTGTTCTGTGTCAAATATGAAGGCAAACCCACTTTCCTTTCAGTATTTTGCTGCACCTGGCAGAAACAAGCATGTTTGCTCATTCGGCCTGAAAATGCTTTTAAGCGCATAAAAACTTACACTCTTGATTTCTGGCTAAATAAAAGCTGTTACAATGATATTTCCATGCTGAACTGAGTTGTTCTGGGTCAAATATGAAGGCAAACCCACTTTCCTTTCAGTATTTTGCTGCAATTGGCAGAAATCAGCTCATTTGGCCTGAAAATGCTTTTAAGCACATAAAAACTTACACTCTTGATTTCTGGCTAAATAAAAGCTGTTGCAATGATATTTCCATGCTGAACTGAGTTGTTCTGGGTCAAATATGAAGGCAAACCCACTTTCCTTTCAGTATTTTGCTGCAATTGGCAGAAACAAGCATATTTGCTCATTCGGCCTGAAAATGCTTTTAAGCGCATAAAAACTTACACTCTTGATTTCTGGCTAAATAAAAGCTGTTGCAATGATATTTCCATGCTGAACTGAGTTGTTCTGGGTCAAATATGAAGGCAAACCCACTTTCCTTTCAGTATTTTGCTGCAATTGGCAGAAATCAGCTCATTTGGCCTGAAAATGCTTGTAAGCGCATAAAAACTTACACTCTTGATTTCTGGCTAAATAAATTGGCAGAAACAAGCATATTTGCTCATTCGGCCTGAAAATGCTTTTAAGCGCATAAAAACTTACACTCTTGATTTCTGGCTAAATAAAAGCTGTTGCAATGATATTTCCATGCTGAGCTGAGTTGTTCTGGGTCAAATATGAAGGCAAACCCACTTTCCTTTCAGTATTTTGCTGCAATTGGCAGAAATCAGCTCATTTGGCCTGAAAATGCTTTTAAGCACATAAAAACTTACACTCTTGATTTCTGGCTAAATAAAAGCTGTTGCAATGATATTTCCATGCTGAACTGAGTTGTTCTGGGTCAAATATGAAGGCAAACCCACTTTCCTTTCAGTATTTTGCTGCAATTGGCAGAAATCAGCTCATTTGGCCTGAAAATGCTTGTAAGCGCATAAAAACTTACACTCTTGATTTCTGGCTAAATAAATTGGCAGAAACAAGCATATTTGCTCATTCGGCCTGAAAATGCTTTTAAGCGCATAAAAACTTACACTCTTGATTTCTGGCTAAATAAAAGCTGTTGCAATGATATTTCCATGCTGAACTGAGTTGTTCTGGGTCAAATATGAAGGCAAACCCACTTTCCTTTCAGTATTTTGCTGCAATTGGCAGAAATCAGCTCATTTGGCCTGAAAATGCTTTTAAGCGCATAAAAACTTACACTCTTGATTTCTGGCTAAATAAAAGCTGTTGCAATGATATTTCCATGCTGAACTGAGTTGTTCTGGGTCAAATATGAAGGCAAACCCACTTTCCTTTCAGTATTTTGCTGCAATTGGCAGAAATCAGCTCATTTGGCCTGAAAATGCTTTTAAGCACATAAAAACTTACACTCTTGATTTCTGGCTAAATAAATTGGCAGAAACAAGCATATTTGCTCATTCGGCCTGAAAATGCTTTTAAGCGCATAAAAACTTACACTCTTGATTTCTGGCTAAATAAAAGCTGTTGCAATGATATTTCCATGCTGAGCTGAGTTGTTCTGGGTCAAATATGAAGGCAAAGCCACTTTCCTTTCAGTATTTTGCTGCAATTGGCAAAAATCAGGTCATTTGGCCTGAAAATGCTTTTAAGCACATAAAAACTTACACTCTTTATTTCTGGCTAAATAAAAGCTGTTGCAATGATATTTCCATGCTGAACTGAGTTGTTCTGGGTCAAATATGAAGGCAAACCCACTTTCCTTTCAGTATTTTGCTGCAATTGGCAGAAACAAGCATATTTGCTCATTCGGCCTGAAAATGCTTTTAAGCGCATAAAAACTTACACTCTTGATTTCTGGCTAAATAAAAGCTGTTGCAATGATATTTCCATGCTGAGCTGAGTTGTTCTGGGTCAAATATGAAGGCAAACCCACTTTCCTTTCAGTATTTTGCTGCAATTGGCAGAAATCAGCTCATTTGGCCTGAAAATGCTTTTAAGCGCATAAAAACTTACACTCTTGATTTCTGGCTAAATAAAAGCTGTTGCAATGATATTTCCATGCTGAATTTAGTTGTTCTGGGTCAAATATGAAGGCAAACCCACTTTCCTTTCAGTATTTTGCTGCAATTGGCAGAAATCAGCTCATTTGGCCTGAAAATGCTTTTAAGCACATAAAAACTTACACTCTTGATTTCTGGCTAAATAAATTGGCAGAAACAAGCATATTTGCTCATTCGGCCTGAAAATGCTTTTAAGCGCATAAAAACTTACACTCTTGATTTCTGGCTAAATAAAAGCTGTTGCAATGATATTTCCATGCTGAACTGAGTTGTTCTGGGTCAAATATGAAGGCAAACCCACTTTCCTTTCAGTATTTTGCTGCAATTGGCAGAAACAAGCATATTTGCTCATTCGGCCTGAAAATGCTTTTAAGCGCATAAAAACTTACACTCTTGATTTCTGGCTAAATAAAAGCTGTTGCAATGATATTTCCATGCTGAGCTGAGTTGTTCTGGGTCAAATATGAAGGCAAAGCCACTTTCCTTTCAGTATTTTGCTGCAATTGGCAAAAATCAGGTCATTTGGCCTGAAAATGCTTTTAAGCACATAAAAACTTACACTCTTTATTTCTGGCTAAATAAAAGCTGTTGCAATGATATTTCCATGCTGAACTGAGTTGTTCTGGGTCAAATATGAAGGCAAACCCACTTTCCTTTCAGTATTTTGCTGCAATTGGCAGAAACAAGCATATTTGCTCATTCGGCCTGAAAATGCTTTTAAGTGCATAAAAACTTACACTCTTGATTTCTGGCTAAATTAAAGCTGTTGCAATGATATTTCCATGCTGAACTGAGTTGTTCTGGGTCAAATATGAAGGCAAACCCACTTTCCTTTCAGTATTTTGCTGCAATTGGCAGAAACAAGCATATTTGCTCATTCGGCCTGAAAATGCTTTTAAGCGCATAAAAACTTACACTCTTGATTTCTGGCTAAATAAAAGCTGTTGCAATGATATTTCCATGCTGAACTGAGTTGTTCTGGGTCAAATATGAAGGCAAACCCACTTTCCTTTCAGTATTTTGCTGCAATTGGCAGAAACAAGCATATTTGCTCATTCGGCCTGAAAATGCTTTTAAGCGCATAAAAACTTACACTCTTGATTTCTGGCTAAATAAAAGCTGTTGCAATGATATTTCCATGCTGAACTGAGTTGTTCTGGGTCAAATATGAAGGCAAACCCACTTTCCTTTCAGTATTTTGCTGCAATTGGCAGAAACAAGCATATTTGCTCATTCGGCCTGAAAATGCTTTTAAGCGCATAAAAACTTACACTCTTGATTTCTGGCTAAATAAAAGCTGTTGCAATGATATTTCCATGCTGAACTGAGTTGTTCTGGGTCAAATATGAAGGCAAACCCACTTTCCTTTCAGTATTTTGCTGCAATTGGCAGAAACAAGCATATTTGCTCATTCGGCCTGAAAATGCTTTTAAGCGCATAAAAACTTACACTCTTGATTTCTGGCTAAATAAAAGCTGTTGCAATGATATTTCCATGCTGAACTGAGTTGTTCTGTGTCAAATATGAAGGCAAACCTACTTTCCTTTCAGTATTTTGCTGCACCTGGCAGAAACAAGCATTTTTGCTCATTCGGCCTGAAAATGCTTTTAAGCGCATAAAAACTTACACTCTTGATTTCTGGCTAAATAAAAGCTGTTACAATGATATTTCCATGCTGAACTGAGTTGTTCTGGGTCAAATATGAAGGCAAACCCACTTTCCTTTCAGTATTTTGCTGCAATTGGCAGAAATCAGCTCATTTGGCCTGAAAATGCTTTTAAGCACATAAAAACTTACACTCTTGATTTCTGGCTAAATAAAAGCTGTTGCAATGATATTTCCATGCTGAACTGAGTTGTTCTGGGTCAAATATGAAGGCAAACCCACTTTCCTTTCAGTATTTTGCTGCAATTGGCAGAAACAAGCATATTTGCTCATTCGGCCTGAAAATGCTTTTAAGCGCATAAAAACTTACACTCTTGATTTCTGGCTAAATAAAAGCTGTTGCAATGATATTTCCATGCTGAACTGAGTTGTTCTGGGTCAAATATGAAGGCAAACCCACTTTCCTTTCAGTATTTTGCTGCAATTGGCAGAAATCAGCTCATTTGGCCTGAAAATGCTTGTAAGCGCATAAAAACTTACACTCTTGATTTCTGGCTAAATAAATTGGCAGAAACAAGCATATTTGCTCATTCGGCCTGAAAATGCTTTTAAGCGCATAAAAACTTACACTCTTGATTTCTGGCTAAATAAAAGCTGTTGCAATGATATTTCCATGCTGAGCTGAGTTGTTCTGGGTCAAATATGAAGGCAAACCCACTTTCCTTTCAGTATTTTGCTGCAATTGGCAGAAATCAGCTCATTTGGCCTGAAAATGCTTTTAAGCACATAAAAACTTACACTCTTGATTTCTGGCTAAATAAAAGCTGTTGCAATGATATTTCCATGCTGAACTGAGTTGTTCTGGGTCAAATATGAAGGCAAACCCACTTTCCTTTCAGTATTTTGCTGCAATTGGCAGAAATCAGCTCATTTGGCCTGAAAATGCTTGTAAGCGCATAAAAACTTACACTCTTGATTTCTGGCTAAATAAATTGGCAGAAACAAGCATATTTGCTCATTCGGCCTGAAAATGCTTTTAAGCGCATAAAAACTTACACTCTTGATTTCTGGCTAAATAAAAGCTGTTGCAATGATATTTCCATGCTGAACTGAGTTGTTCTGGGTCAAATATGAAGGCAAACCCACTTTCCTTTCAGTATTTTGCTGCAATTGGCAGAAATCAGCTCATTTGGCCTGAAAATGCTTTTAAGCGCATAAAAACTTACACTCTTGATTTCTGGCTAAATAAAAGCTGTTGCAATGATATTTCCATGCTGAACTGAGTTGTTCTGGGTCAAATATGAAGGCAAACCCACTTTCCTTTCAGTATTTTGCTGCAATTGGCAGAAATCAGCTCATTTGGCCTGAAAATGCTTTTAAGCACATAAAAACTTACACTCTTGATTTCTGGCTAAATAAATTGGCAGAAACAAGCATATTTGCTCATTCGGCCTGAAAATGCTTTTAAGCGCATAAAAACTTACACTCTTGATTTCTGGCTAAATAAAAGCTGTTGCAATGATATTTCCATGCTGAGCTGAGTTGTTCTGGGTCAAATATGAAGGCAAAGCCACTTTCCTTTCAGTATTTTGCTGCAATTGGCAAAAATCAGGTCATTTGGCCTGAAAATGCTTTTAAGCACATAAAAACTTACACTCTTTATTTCTGGCTAAATAAAAGCTGTTGCAATGATATTTCCATGCTGAACTGAGTTGTTCTGGGTCAAATATGAAGGCAAACCCACTTTCCTTTCAGTATTTTGCTGCAATTGGCAGAAACAAGCATATTTGCTCATTCGGCCTGAAAATGCTTTTAAGCGCATAAAAACTTACACTCTTGATTTCTGTCTAAATAAAAGCTGTTGCAATGATATTTCCATGCTGAGCTGAGTTGTTCTGGGTCAAATATGAAGGCAAAGCCACTTTCCTTTCAGTATTTTGCTGCAATTGGCAAAAATCAGGTCATTTGGCCTGAAAATGCTTTTAAGCACATAAAAACTTACACTCTTTATTTCTGGCTAAATAAAAGCTGTTGCAATGATATTTCCATGCTGAACTGAGTTGTTCTGGGTCAAATATGAAGGCAAACCCACTTTCCTTTCAGTATTTTGCTGCAATTGGCAGAAACAAGCATATTTGCTCATTCGGCCTGAAAATGCTTTTAAGTGCATAAAAACTTACACTCTTGATTTCTGGCTAAATTAAAGCTGTTGCAATGATATTTCCATGCTGAACTGAGTTGTTCTGGGTCAAATATGAAGGCAAACCCACTTTCCTTTCAGTATTTTGCTGCAATTGGCAGAAACAAGCATATTTGCTCATTCGGCCTGAAAATGCTTTTAAGCGCATAAAAACTTACACTCTTGATTTCTGGCTAAATAAAAGCTGTTGCAATGATATTTCCATGCTGAACTGAGTTGTTCTGGGTCAAATATGAAGGCAAACCCACTTTCCTTTCAGTATTTTGCTGCAATTGGCAGAAATCAGCTCATTTGGCCTGAAAATGCTTTTAAGCACATAAAAACTTACACTCTTGATTTCTGGCTAAATAAAAGCTGTTGCAATGATATTTCCATGCTGAACTGAGTTGTTCTGGGTCAAATATGAAGGCAAACCCACTTTCCTTTCAGTATTTTGCTGCAATTGGCAGAAACAAGCATATTTGCTCATTCGGCCTGAAAATGCTTTTAAGCGCATAAAAACTTACACTCTTGATTTCTGGCTAAATAAAAGCTGTTGCAATGATATTTCCATGCTGAACTGAGTTGTTCTGGGTCAAATATGAAGGCAAACCCACTTTCCTTTCAGTATTTTGCTGCAATTAGCAGAAATCAGCTCATTTGGCCTGAAAATGCTTTTAAGCACATAAAAACTTACACTCTTGATTTCTGGCTAAATAAAAGCTGTTGCAATGATATTTCCATGCTGAACTGAGTTGTTCTGGGTCAAATATGAAGGCAAACCCACTTTCCTTTCAGTATTTTGCTGCAAATGGCAGAAACAAGCATATTTGCTCATTCGGCCTGAAAATGCTTTTAAGCGCATAAAACTTACACTCTTGATTTCTGGCTAAATAAAAGCTGTTGCAATGATATTTCCATGCTGAACTGAGTTGTTCTGGGTCAAATATGAAGGCAAACCCACTTTCCTTTCAGTATTTTGCTGCAATTGGCAGAAATCAGCTCATTTGGCCTGAAAATGCTTTTAAGTACATAAAAACTTACACTCTTGATTTCTGGCTAAATAAAAGCTGTTGCAATGATATTTCCATGCTGAACTGAGTTGTTCTGGGTCAAATATGAAGGAAAACCCACTTTCCTTTCAGTATTTTGCTGCAAATGCCAGAAACAAGCATATTTGCTCATTCGGCCTGAAAATGCTTTTAAGCGCATAAAACTTACACTCTTGATTTCTGGCTAAATAAAAGCTGTTGCAATGATATTTCCATGCTGAACTGAGTTGTTCTGGGTCAAATATGAAGGCAAACCCACTTTCCTTTCAGTATTTTGCTGCAATTGGCAGAAACAAGCATATTTGCTCATTCGGCCTGAAAATGCTTTTAAGCGCATAAAAACTTACACTCTTGATTTCTGGCTAAATAAAAGCTGTTGCAATGATATTTCCATGCTGAACTGAGTTGTTCTGGGTCAAATATGAAGGCAAACCCACTTTCCTTTCAGTATTTTGCTGCAATTGGCAGAAATCAGCTCATTTGGCCTGAAAATGCTTGTAAGCGCATAAAAACTTACACTCTTGATTTCTGGCTAAATAAATTGGCAGAAACAAGCATATTTGCTCATTCGGCCTGAAAATGCTTTTAAGCGCATAAAACTTACACTCTTGATTTCTGGCTAAATAAAAGCTGTTGCAATGATATTTCCATGCTGAACTGAGTTGTTCTGGGTCAAATATGAAGGCAAACCCACTTTCCTTTCAGTATTTTGCTGCAATTGGCAGAAATCAGCTCATTTGGCCTGAAAATGCTTTTAAGCACATAAAAACTTACACTCTTGATTTCTGGCTAAATAAAAGCTGTTGCAATGATATTTCCATGCTGAACTGAGTTGTTCTGGGTCAAATATGAAGGCAAACCCACTTTCCTTTCAGTATTTTGCTGCAAATGCCAGAAACAAGCATATTTGCTCATTCGGCCTGAAAATGCTTTTAAGCGCATAAAACTTACACTCTTGATTTCTGGCTAAATAAAAGCTGTTGCAATGATATTTCCATGCTGAACTGAGTTGTTCTGGGTCAAATATGAAGGCAAACCCACTTTCCTTTCAGTATTTTGCTGCAATTGGCAGAAACAAGCATATTTGCTCATTCGGCCTGAAAATGCTTTTAAGCGCATAAAAACTTACACTCTTGATTTCTGGCTAAATAAAAGCTGTTGCAATGATATTTCCATGCTGAACTGAGTTGTTCTGGGTCAAATATGAAGGCAAACCCACTTTCCTTTCAGTATTTTGCTGCAATTGGCAGAAATCAGCTCATTTGGCCTGAAAATGCTTGTAAGCGCATAAAAACTTACACTCTTGATTTCTGGCTAAATAAATTGGCAGAAACAAGCATATTTGCTCATTCGGCCTGAAAATGCTTTTAAGCGCATAAAAACTTACACTCTTGATTTCTGGCTAAATAAAAGCTGTTGCAATGATATTTCCATGCTGAACTGAGTTGTTCTGGGTCAAATATGAAGGCAAACCCACTTTCCTTTCAGTATTTTGCTGCAAATGCCAGAAACAAGCATATTTGCTCATTCGGCCTGAAAATGCTTTTAAGCGCATAAAACTTACACTCTTGATTTCTGGCTAAATAAAAGCTGTTGCAATGATATTTCCATGCTGAACTGAGTTGTTCTGGGTCAAATATGAAGGCAAACCCACTTTCCTTTCAGTATTTTGCTGCAATTGGCAGAAATCAGCTCATTTGGCCTGAAAATGCTTTTAAGCGCATAAAAACTTACACTCTTGATTTCTGGCTAAATAAAAGCTGTTGCAATGATATTTCCATGCTGAACTGAGTTGTTCTGGGTCAAATATGAAGGCAAACCCACTTTCCTTTCAGTATTTTGCTGCAATTGGCAGAAATCAGCTCATTTGGCCTGAAAATGCTTTTAAGCGCATAAAAACTTACACTCTTGATTTCTGGCTAAATAAAAGCTGTTGCAATGATATTTCCATGCTGAACTGAGTTGTTCTGGGTCAAATATGAAGGCAAACCCACTTTCCTTTCAGTATTTTGCTGCAATTGGCAGAAATCAGCTCATTTGGCCTGAAAATGCTTTTAAGCACATAAAAACTTACACTCTTGATTTCTGGCTAAATAAATTGGCAGAAACAAGCATATTTGCTCATTCGGCCTGAAAATGCTTTTAAGCGCATAAAAACTTACACTCTTGATTTCTGGCTAAATAAAAGCTGTTGCAATGATATTTCCATGCTGAGCTGAGTTGTTCTGGGTCAAATATGAAGGCAAAGCCACTTTCCTTTCAGTATTTTGCTGCAATTGGCAAAAATCAGGTCATTTGGCCTGAAAATGCTTTTAAGCACATAAAAACTTACACTCTTTATTTCTGGCTAAATAAAAGCTGTTGCAATGATATTTCCATGCTGAACTGAGTTGTTCTGGGTCAAATATGAAGGCAAACCCTACTTTCCTTTCAGTATTTTGCTGCAATTGGCAGAAACAAGCATATTTGCTCATTCGGCCTGAAAATGCTTTTAAGCGCATAAAAACTTACACTCTTGATTTCTGGCTAAATAAAAGCTGTTGCAATGATATTTCCATGCTGAACTGAGTTGTTCTGGGTCAAATATGAAGGCAAACCCACTTTCCTTTCAATATTTTGCTGCAATTGGCAGAAACAAGCATATTTGCTCATTCGGCCTGAAAATGCTTTTAAGCGCATAAAAACTTACACTCTTGATTTCTGGCTAAATAAAAGCTGTTGCAATGATATTTCCATGCTGAACTGAGTTGTTCTGGCTCAAATATGAAGGAAAACCCACTTTCCTTTCAGTATTTTGCTGCAATTGGCAGAAATCAGCTCATTTGGCCTGAAAATGCTTTTAAGCACATAAAAACTTACACTCTTGATTTCTGGCTAAATAAAAGCTGTTGCAATGATATTTCCATGCTGAACTGAGTTGTTCTGGGTCAAATATGAAGGCAAACCCACTTTCCTTTCAGTATTTTGCTGCAATTGGCAGAAACAAGCATATTTGCTCATGCGGCCTGAAAATGCTTTTAAGCGCATAAAAACTTACACTCTTGATTTCTGGCTAAATAAAAGCTGTTGCAATGATATTTCCATGCTGAACTGAATTGGTCTGGGTCAAATATGAAGGCAAACCCTCTTTCCTTTCAGTATTTTGCTGCAATTGGCAGAAATCAGGTCATTTGGCCTGAAAATGCTTTTAAGCACATGAAAACTTACACTCTTGATTTCTGGCTAAATAAAAGCTGTTGCAATGATATTTCCATGCTGAACTGAGTTGTTCTGGGTCAAATATGAAGGCAAACCCACTTTCCTTTCAGTATTTTGCTGCAATTGGCAGAAACAAGCATATTTGCTCATTCGGCCTGAAAATGCTTTTAAGCGCATAAAAACTTACACTCTTGATTTCTGGCTAAATAAAAGCTGTTGCAATGATATTTCCATGCTGAACTGAGTTGTTCTGGGTCAAATATGAAGGCAAACCCACTTTCATTTCAGTTTTTTGCTGCAATTGGCAGAAACAAGCATATTTGCTCATTCGGCCTGAAAATGCTTTTAAGCGCATAAAAACTTACACTCTTGATTTCTGGCTAAATAAAAGCTGTTGCAATGATATTTCCATGCTGAACTGAGTTGTTCTGGGTCAAATATGAAGGCAAACCCACTTTCCTTTCAGTATTTTGCTGCAATTGGCAGAAACAAGCATATTTGCTCATTCGGCCTGAAAATGCTTTTAAGCGCATAAAAACTTACAATCTTGATTTCTGGCTAAATAAAAGCTGTTGCAATGATATTTCCATGCTGAACTGAGTTGTTCTGGGTCAAATATGAAGGCAAACCCACTTTCCTTTCAGTATTTTGCTGCAATTGGCAGAAATCAGCTCATTTGGCCTGAAAATGCTTTTAGGCACATAAATACTTACACTCTTGATTTCTGGCTAAATAAAAGCATTTGCAATGATATTTCCATGCTGAACTGAGTTGTTCTGGGTCAAATATGAAGGCAAACCCACTTTCCTTTCAGTATTTTGCTGCAATTGGCAGAAATCAGCTCATTTGGCCTGAAAATGCTTTTAAGCACATAAAAACTTACACTCTTGATTTCTTGCTAAATAAAAGCTGTTGCAATGATATTTCCATGCTGAACTGAGTTGTTCTGGGTCAAATATGAAGGCAAACCCACTTTCCTTTCAGTATTTTGCTGCAATTGGCAGAAACAAGCATATTTGCTCATTCGGCCTGAAAATGCTTTTAAGCGCATAAAAACTTACACTCTTGATTTCTGGCTAAATAAAAGCTGTTGCAATGATATTTCCATGCTGAACTGAGTTGTTCTGGGTCAAATATGAAGGCAAACCCACTTTCCTTTCAGTATTTTGCTGCAATTGGCAGAAACAAGCATATTTGCTCATTCGGCCTGAAAATGCTTTTAAGCGCATAAAAACTTACACTCTTGATTTCTGGCTAAATAAAAGCTGTTGCAATGATATTTCCATGCTGAACTGAGTTGTTCTGGGTCAAATATGAAGGCAAACCCACTTTCCTTTCAGTATTTTGCTGCAATTGGCAGAAATCAGCTCATTTGGCCTGAAAATGCTTTTAGGCACATAAAAACTTACACTCTTGATTTCTGGCTAAATAAAAGCATTTGCAATGATATTTCCATGCTGAACTGAGTTGTTCTGGGTCAAATATGAAGGCAAACCCACTTTCCTTTCAGTATTTTGCTGCAATTGGCAGAAATCAGCTCATTTGGCCTGAAAATGCTTTTAAGCACATAAAAACTTACACTCTTGATTTCTGGCTAAATAAAAGCTGTTGCAATGATATTTCCATGCTGAACTGAGTTGTTCTGGGTCAAATATGAAGGCAAACACACTTTCCTTTCAGTATTTTGCTGCAATTGGCAGAAATCAGGTCATTTGGCCTGAAAATGCTTTTAAGCACATGAAAACTTACACTCTTGATTTCTGGCTAAATAAAAGCTGTTGCAATGATATTTCCATGCTGAACTGAGTTGTTCTGGGTCAAATATGAAGGCAAACCCACTTTCCTTTCAGTATTTTGCTGCAATTGGCAGACATCAGCTCATTTGGCCTGAAAATGCTTTTAGGCACATAAAAACTTACACTCTTGATTTCTGGCTAAATAAAAGCTGTTGAAATGATATTTCCATGCTGAACTGAATTGGTCTGGGTCAAATATGAAGGCAAACCCACTTTCCTTTCAGTATTTTGCTGCAATTGGCAGAAATCAGGTCATTTGGCCTGAAAATGCTTTTAAGCACATGAAAACTTACACTCTTGATTTCTGGCTAAATAAAAGCTGTTGCAATGATATTTCCATGCTGAACTGAGTTGTTCTGGGTCAAATATGAAGGCAAACCCACTTTCCTTTCAGTATTTTGCTGCAATTGGCAGAAACAAGCATATTTGCTCATTCGGCCTGAAAATGCTTTTAAGCGCATAAAAACTTACACTCTTGATTTCTGGCTAAATAAAAGCTGTTGCAATGATATTTCCATGCTGAACTGAATTGGTCTGGGTCAAATATGAAGGCAAACCCACTTTCCTTTCAGTATTTTGCTGCAATTGGCAGAAATCAGGTCATTTGGCCTGAAAATGCTTTTAAGCACATGAAAACTTACACTCTTGATTTCTGGCTAAATAAAAGCTGTTGCAATGATATTTCCATGCTGAACTGAGTTGTTCTGGGTCAAATATGAAGGCAAACCCACTTTCCTTTCAGTATTTTGCTGCAATTGGCAGAAACAAGCATATTTGCTCATTCGGCCTGAAAATGCTTTTAAGCGCATAAAAACTTACACTCTTGATTTCTGGCTAAATAAAAGCTGTTGCAATGATATTTCCATGCTGAACTGAGTTGTTCTGGGTCAAATATGAAGGCAAACCCACTTTCATTTCAGTTTTTTGCTGCAATTGGCAGAAACAAGCATATTTGCTCATTCGGCCTGAAAATGCTTTTAAGCGCATAAAAACTTACACTCTTGATTTCTGGCTAAATAAAAGCTGTTGCAATGATATTTCCATGCTGAACTGAGTTGTTCTGGGTCAAATATGAAGGCAAACCCACTTTCCTTTCAGTATTTTGCTGCAATTGGCAGAAACAAGCATATTTGCTCATTCGGCCTGAAAATGCTTTTAAGCGCATAAAAACTTACAATCTTGATTTCTGGCTAAATAAAAGCTGTTGCAATGATATTTCCATGCTGAACTGAGTTGTTCTGGGTCAAATATGAAGGCAAACCCACTTTCCTTTCAGTATTTTGCTGCAATTGGCAGAAACAAGCATATTTGCTCATTCGGCCTGAAAATGCTTTTAAGCGCATAAAAACTTACACTCTTGATTTCTGGCTAAATAAAAGCTGTTGCAATGATATTTCCATGCTGAACTGAGTTGTTCTGGGTCAAATATGAAGGCAAACCCACTTTCCTTTCAGTATTTTGCTGCAATTGGCAGAAATCAGCTCATTTGGCCTGAAAATGCTTTTAGGCACATAAAAACTTACACTCTTGATTTCTGGCTAAATAAAAGCATTTGCAATGATATTTCCATGCTGAACTGAGTTGTTCTGGGTCAAATATGAAGGCAAACCCACTTTCCTTTCAGTATTTTGCTGCAATTGGCAGAAATCAGCTCATTTGGCCTGAAAATGCTTTTAAGCACATAAAAACTTACACTCTTGATTTCTGGCTAAATAAAAGCTGTTGCAATGATATTTCCATGCTGAACTGAGTTGTTCTGGGTCAAATATGAAGGCAAACACACTTTCCTTTCAGTATTTTGCTGCAATTGGCAGAAATCAGGTCATTTGGCCTGAAAATGCTTTTAAGCACATGAAAACTTACACTCTTGATTTCTGGCTAAATAAAAGCTGTTGCAATGATATTTCCATGCTGAACTGAGTTGTTCTGGGTCAAATATGAAGGCAAACCCACTTTCCTTTCAGTATTTTGCTGCAATTGGCAGACATCAGCTCATTTGGCCTGAAAATGCTTTTAAGCACATAAAAACTTACACTCTTGATTTCTGGCTAAATAAAAGCTGTTGCAATGATATTTCCATGCTGAACTGAGTTGTTCTGGGTCAAATATGAAGGCAAACCCACTTTCCTTTCAGTATTTTGCTGCAATTGGCAGAAATCAGGTCATTTGGCCTGAAAATGCTTTTAAGCACATGAAAACTTACACTCTTGATTTCTGGCTAAATAAAAGCTGTTGCAATGATATTTCCATGCTGAACTGAGTTGTTCTGGGTCAAATATGAAGGCAAACCCACTTTCCTTTCAGTATTTTGCTGCAATTGGCAGACATCAGCTCATTTGGCCTGAAAATGCTTTTAGGCACATAAAAACTTACACTCTTGATTTCTGGCTAAATAAAAGCTGTTGCAATGATATTTCCATGCTGAACTGAGTTGTTCTGGGTCAAATATGAAGGCAAACCCACTTTCCTTTCAGTATTTTGCTGCAATTGGCAGAAATCAGCTCATTTGGCCTGAAAATGCTTTTAAGCACATAAAACCTTACACTCTTGATTTCTGGCTAAATAAAAGCTGTTGCAATGATATTTCCATGCTGAACTGAGTTGTTCTGGGTCAAATATGAAGGCAAACCCACTTTCCTTTCAGTATTTTGCTGCAATTGGCAGACATCAGCTCATTTGGCCTGAAAATGCTTTTAGGCACATAAAAACTTACACTCTTGATTTCTGGCTAAATAAAAGCTGTTGCAATGATATTTCCATGCTGAACTGAATTGGTCCGGGTCAAATATGAAGGCAAACCCACTTTCCTTTCAGTATTTTGCTGCAATTGGCAGAAATCAGGTCATTTGGCCTGAAAATGCTTTTAAGCACATGAAAACTTACACTCTTGATTTCTGGCTAAATAAAAGCTGTTGCAATGATATTTCCATGCTGAACTGAGTTGTTCTGGGTCAAATATGAAGGCAAACACACTTTCCTTTCAGTATTTTGCTGCAATTGGCAGAAACAAGCATATTTGCTCATTCGGCCTGAAAATGCTTTTAAGCGCATAAAAACTTACACTCTTGATTTCTGGCTAAATAAAAGCTGTTGCAATGATATTTCCATGCTGAACTGAATTGGTCTGGGTCAAATATGAAGGCAAACCCACTTTCCTTTCAGTATTTTGCTGCAATTGGCAGAAATCAGGTCATTTGGCCTGAAAATGCTTTTAAGCACATGAAAACTTACACTCTTGATTTCTGGCTAAATAAAAGCTGTTGCAATGATATTTCCATGCTGAACTGAGTTGTTCTGGGTCAAATATGAAGGCAAACCCACTTTCCTTTCAGTATTTTGCTGCAATTGGCAGAAACAAGCATATTTGCTCATTCGGCCTGAAAATGCTTTTAAGCGCATAAAAACTTACACTCTTGATTTCTGGCTAAATAAAAGCTGTTGCAATGATATTTCCATGCTGAACTGAGTTGTTCTGGGTCAAATATGAAGGCAAACCCACTTTCATTTCAGTTTTTTGCTGCAATTGGCAGAAACAAGCATATTTGCTCATTCGGCCTGAAAATGCTTTTAAGCGCATAAAAACTTACACTCTTGATTTCTGGCTAAATAAAAGCTGTTGCAATGATATTTCCATGCTGAACTGAGTTGTTCTGGGTCAAATATGAAGGCAAACCCACTTTCCTTTCAGTATTTTGCTGCAATTGGCAGAAACAAGCATATTTGCTCATTCGGCCTGAAAATGCTTTTAAGCGCATAAAAACTTACAATCTTGATTTCTGGCTAAATAAAAGCTGTTGCAATGATATTTCCATGCTGAACTGAGTTGTTCTGGGTCAAATATGAAGGCAAACCCACTTTCCTTTCAGTATTTTGCTGCAATTGGCAGAAACAAGCATATTTGCTCATTCGGCCTGAAAATGCTTTTAAGCGCATAAAAACTTACACTCTTGATTTCTGGCTAAATAAAAGCTGTTGCAATGATATTTCCATGCTGAACTGAGTTGTTCTGGGTCAAATATGAAGGCAAACACACTTTCCTTTCAGTATTTTGCTGCAATTGGCAGAAATCAGCTCATTTGGCCTGAAAATGCTTTTAAGCACATAAAAACTTACACTCTTGATTTCTGGCTAAATAAAAGCTGTTGCAATGATATTTCCATGCTGAACTGAGTTGTTCTGGGTCAAATATGAAGGCAAACACACTTTCCTTTCAGTATTTTGCTGCAATTGGCAGAAATCAGGTCATTTGGCCTGAAAATGCTTTTAAGCACATGAAAACTTACACTCTTGATTTCTGGCTAAATAAAAGCTGTTGCAATGATATTTCCATGCTGAACTGAGTTGTTCTGGGTCAAATATGAAGGCAAACCCACTTTCCTTTCAGTATTTTGCTGCAATTGGCAGAAATCAGCTCATTTGGCCTGAAAATGCTTTTAAGCACATAAAAACTTACACTCTTGATTTCTGGCTAAATAAAAGCTGTTGCAATGATATTTCCATGCTGAACTGAGTTGTTCTGGGTCAAATATGAAGGCAAACCCACTTTCCTTTCAGTATTTTGCTGCAATTGGCAGAAATCAGGTCATTTGGCCTGAAAATGCTTTTAAGCACATGAAAACTTACACTCTTGATTTCTGGCTAAATAAAAGCTGTTGCAATGATATTTCCATGCTGAACTGAGTTGTTCTGGGTCAAATATGAAGGCAAACCCACTTTCCTTTCAGTATTTTGCTGCAATTGGCAGACATCAGCTCATTTGGCCTGAAAATGCTTTTAGGCACATAAAAACTTACACTCTTGATTTCTGGCTAAATAAAAGCTGTTGCAATGATATTTCCATGCTGAACTGAGTTGTTCTGGGTCAAATATGAAGGCAAACCCACTTTCCTTTCAGTATTTTGCTGCAATTGGCAGACATCAGCTCATTTGGCCTGAAAATGCTTTTAGGCACATAAAAACTTACACTCTTGATTTCTGGCTAAATAAAAGCTGTTGCAATGATATTTCCATGCTGAACTGAGTTGTTCTGGGTCAAATATGAAGGCAAACCCACTTTCCTTTCAGTATTTTGCTGCAATTGGCAGAAACAAGCATATTTGCTCATTCGGCCTGAAAATGCTTTAAAGCGCATAAAAACTTACACTCTTGATTTCTGGCTAAATAAAAGCTGTTGCAATGATATTTCCATGCTGAACTGAGTTGTTCTGGGTCAAATATGAAGGCAAACCCACTTTCCTTTCAGTATTTTGCTGCAATTGGCAGAAACAAGCATATTTGCTCATTCGGCCTGAAAATGCTTTTAAGCGCATAAAAACTTACAATCTTGATTTCTGGCTAAATAAAAGCTGTTGCAATGATATTTCCATGCTGAACTGAGTTGTTCTGGATCAAATATGAAGGCAAACCCACTTTCCTTTCAGTATTTTGCTGCAATTGGCAGAAACAAGCATATTTGCTCATTCGGCCTGAAAATGCTTTTAAGCGCTTAAAAACTTACACTCTTGATTTCTGGCTAAATAAAAGCTGTTGCAATGATATTTCCATGCTGAACTGAGTTGTTCTGGGTCAAATATGAAGGCAAACCCACTTTCCTTTCAGTATTTTGCTGCAATTGGCAGAAACAAGCATATTTGCTCATTCGGCCTGAAAATGCTTTTAAGCGCATAAAAACTTACACTCTTGATTTCTGGCTAAATAAAAGCTGTTGCAATGATATTTCCATGCTGAACTGAGTTGTTCTGGGTCAAATATGAAGGCAAACCCACTTTCCTTTCAGTATTTTGCTGCAATTGGCAGACATCAGCTCATTTGGCCTGAAAATGCTTTTAGGCACATAAAAACTTACACTCTTGATTTCTGGCTAAATAAAAGCTGTTGCAATGATATTTCCATGCTGAACTGAGTTGTTCTGGGTCAAATATGAAGGCAAACCCACTTTCCTTTCAGTATTTTGCTGCAATTGGCAGAAACAAGCATATTTGCTCATTCGGCTTAAAATGCTTTAAAGCGCATAAAAACTTACACTCTTGATTTCTGGCTAAATAAAAGCTGTTGCAATGATATTTCCATGTTGAACTGAGTTGTTCTCGGTCAAATATGAAGGCAAAGCCACTTTCCTTTCAGTATTTTGTTGCAATTGGAAGAAATCAGCTCATTTGGCCTGAAAATGCTTTTAAGCACATAAAAACTTACACTCTTGATTTCTGGCTAAATAAAAGCTGTTGCAATGATATTTCCATGCTGAACTGAGTTGTTCTGGGTCAAATATGAAGGCAAACCCACTTTCCTTTCCGTATTTTGCTGCAATTGGCAGAAATAAGCTCATTTGGCCTGAAAATGCTTTTAGGCACATAAAAACTTACACTCTTGATTTCTGGCTAAATAAAAGCTGTTGCAATGATATTTCCATGCTGAACTGAGTTGTTCTGGGTCAAATATGAAGGCAAACCCACTTTCCTTTCAGTATTTTGCTGCAATTAGCAGAAACAAGCATATTTGCTCATTCGGCCTGAAAATGCTTTTAAGCGCTTAAAAACTTACACTCTTGATTTCTGGCTAAATAAAAGCTGTTGCAATGATATTTCCATGCTGAACTGAGTTGTTCTGGGTCAAATATGAAGGCAAACCCACTTTCCTTTCAGTATTTTGCTGCAATTGGCAGAAACAAGCATATTTGCTCATTCGGCCTGAAAATGCTTTTAAGCGCATAAAAACTTACACTCTTGATTTCTGGCTAAATAAAAGCTGTTGCAATGATATTTCCATGCTGAGCTGAGTTGTTCTGGGTCAAATATGAAGGCAAACCCACTTTCCTTTCAGTATTTTGCTGCAATTGGCAGAAACAAGCATATTTGCTCATTCGGCCTGAAAATGCTTTAAAGCGCATAAAAACTTACACTCTTGATTTCTGGCTATAAAAGCTGTTGCAATGATTTTTCCATGCTGAACTGAGTTGTTCTGGGTCAAATATGAAGGCAAAGCCACTTTCCTTTCAGTATTTTGCTGCAATTGGCAGAAACAAGCATATTTGCTCATTCGGCCTGAAAATGCTTTTAAGCGCATAAAAACTTACACTCTTGATTTCTGGCTAAATAAAAGCTGTTGCAATGATATTTCCATGCTGAACTGAGTTGTTCTGGGTCAAATATGAAGGCAAACCCACTTTCCTTTCAGTATTTTGCTGCAATTGGCAGAAACAAGCATATTTGCTCATTCGGCCTGAAAATGCTTTTAAGCACATAAAAACTTACACTCTTGATTTCTGGCTAAATAAAAGCTGTTGCAATGATATTTCCATGGTGAACTGAGTTGTTCTGGGTCAAATATGAAGGCAAACCCACTTTCCTTTCAGTATTTTGCTGCAATTGGCAGAAACAAGCATATTTGCTCATTCGGCCTGAAAATACTTTTAAGCGCATAAAAACTTACACTCTTGATTTCTGGCTAAATAAAAGCTGTTGCAATGATATTTCCATGCTGAACTGAGTTGTTCTGGGTCAAATATGAAGGCAAACCCACTTTCCTTTCAGTATTTTGCTGCAATTGGCAGAAACAAGCATATTTGCTCATTCGGCCTGAAAATGCTTTTAAGCGCATAAAAACTTACACTCTTGATTTCTGGCTAAATAAAAGCTGTTGCAATGATATTTCCATGCTGAACTGAGTTGTTCTGGGTCAAATATGAAGGCAAACCCACTTTCCTTTCAGTATTTTGCTGCAATTGGCAGAAACAAGCATATTTGCTCATTCGGCCTGAAAATGCTTTTAAGCGCATAAATACTTACACTCTTGATTTCTGGCTAAATCAAAGCTGTTGCAATGATATTTCCATGCTGAACTGAGTTGTTCTGGGTCAAATATGAAGGCAAACCCACTTTCCTTTCAGTATTTTGCTGCAATTGGCAGAAACAAGCATATTTGCTCATTCGGCCTGAAAATGCTTTTAAGCGCATAAAAACTTACACTCTTGATTTCTGGCTATAAAAGCTGTTGCAATGATTTTTCCATGCTGAACTGAGTTGTTCTGGGTCAAATATGAAGGCAAACCCACTTTCCTTTCAGTATTTTGCTGCAATTGGCAGAAACAAGCATATTTGCTCATTCGGCCAGAAAATGCTTTTAAGCGCATAAAAACTTACACTCTTGATTTCTGGCTAAATAAAAGCTGTTGCAATGATATTTCTATGCTGAACTGAGTTGTTCTGGGTCAAATATGAAGGCAAACCCACTTTCCTTTCAGTATTTTGCTGCAATTGGCAGAAATCAGCTCATTTGGCCTGAAAATGCTTTTAAGCACATAAAAACTTACACTCTTGATTTCTGGCTAAATAAAAGCTGTTGCAATGATATTTCCATGCTGAACTGAGTTGTTCTGGGTCAAATATGAAGGCAAACACACTTTCCTTTCAGTATTTTGCTGCAATTGGCAGAAACAAGCATATTTGCTCATTCGGCCTGAAAATGCTTTTAAGCGCATAAAAACTTACACTCTTGATTTCTGGCTAAATAAAAGCTGTTGCAATGATATTTCCATGCTGAACTGAGTTGTTGTGGGTCAAATATGAAGGCAAACCCACTTTCCTTTCAGTATTTTGCTGCAATTGGCAGAAACAAGCATATTTGCTCATCCGGCCTAAAAATGCTTTTAAGCACATAAAAACTTACACTCTTGATTTCTGGCTAAATAAAAGCTGTTGCAATGATATTTCCATGCTGAACTGAGTTGTTCTGGGTCAAATATGAAGGCAAACCCACTTTCCTTTCAGTATTTTGCTGCAATTGGCAGAAATCAGCTCATTTGGCCTGAAAATGCTTTTAAGCACATAAAAACTTACACTCTTGATTTCTGGCTAAATAAAAGCTGTTGCAATGATATTTCCATGCTGAACTGAGTTGTTCTGGGTCAAATATGAAGGCAAACCCACTTTCCTTTCAGTATTTTGCTGCAATTGGCAGAAACAAGCATATTTGCTCATTCGGCCTGAAAATGCTTTTAAGCACATAAAAACTTACACTCTTGATTTCTGGCTAAATAAAAGCTGTTGCAATGATATTTCCATGCTGAACTGAGTTGTTCTGGGTCAAATATGAAGGCAAACCCACTTTCCTTTCAGTATTTTGCTGCAATTGGCAGAAACAAGCATATTTGCTCATTCGGCCTGAAAATGCTTTTAAGCGCATAAAAACTTACACTCTTGATTTCTGGCTAAATAAAAGCTGTTGCAATGATATTTCCATGCTGAACTGAGTTGTTCTGGGTCAAATATGAAGGCAAACCCACTTTCCTTTCAGTATTTTGCTGCAATTGGCAGAAATCAGCTCATTTGGCCTGAAAATGCTTTTAAGCACATAAAAACTTACACTCTTGATTTCTGGCTAAATAAAAGCTGTTGCAATGATATTTCCATGCTGAACTGAGTTGTTCTGGGTCAAATATGAAGGCAAACCCACTTTCCTTTCAGTATTTTGCTGCAATTGGCAGAAACAAGCATATTTGCTCATTCGGCCTGAAAATGCTTTTAAGCACATAAAAACTTACACTCTTGATTTCTGGCTAAATAAAAGCTGTTGCAATGATATTTCCATGCTGAACTGAGTTTTTCTGGGTCAAATATGAAGGCAAACCCACTTTCCTTTCAGTATTTTGCTGCAATTGGCAGAAACAAGCATATTTGCTCATTCGGCCTGAAAATGCTTTTAAGCGCATAAAAACTTACACTCTTGATTTCTGGCTAAATAAAAGCTGTTGCAATGATATTTCCATGCTGAACTGAGTTGTTCTGGGTCAAATATGAAGGCAAACCCACTTTCCTTTCAGTATTTTGCTGCAATTGGCAGAAATCAGCTCATTTGGCCTGAAAATGCTTTTAAGCACATAAAAACTTACACTCTTGATTTCTGGCTAAATAAAAGCTGTTGCAATGATATTTCCATGCTGAACTGAGTTGTTCTGGGTCAAATATGAAGGCAAACCCACTTTCCTTTCAGTATTTTGCTGCAATTGGCAGAAACAAGCATATTTGCTCATTCGGTCTGAAAATGCTTTTAAGTGCATAAAAACTTACACTCTTGATTTCTGGCTAAATAAAAGCTGTTGCAATGATTTTTCCATGCTGAACTGAGTTGTTCTGGGTCAAATATGAAGGCAAACCCACTTTCCTTTCAGTATTTTGCTGCAATTGGCAGAAATCAGCTCATTTGGCCTGAAAATGCTTTTAAGCACATAAAAACTTACACTCTTGATTTCTGGCTAAATAAAAGCTGTTGCAATGATATTTCCATGCTGAACTGAGTTGTTCTGGGTCAAATATGAAGGCAAACCCACTTTCCTTTCAGTATTTTGCTGCAATTGGCAGAAACAAGCATATTTGCTCATTCGGCCTGAAAATGCTTTTAAGCGCATAAAAACTTACACTCTTGATTTCTGGCTAAATAAAAGCTGTTGCAATGATATTTCCATGCTGAACTGAGTTGTTCTGGGTCAAATATGAAGGCAAACCCACTTTCCTTTCAGTATTTTGCTGCAATTGGCAGAAATCAGCTCATTTGGCCTGAAAATGCTTTTAAGCACATAAAAACTTACACTCTTGATTTCTGGCTAAATAAAAGCTGTTGCAATGATATTTCCATGCTGAACTGAGTTGTTCTGGGTCAAATATGAAGGCAAACCCACTTTCCTTTCAGTATTTTGCTGCAATTGGCAGAAATCAGCTCATTTGGCTTGAAAATGCTTTTAAGCACATAAAAACTTACACTCTTGATTTCTGGCTAAATAAAAGCTGTTGCAATGATATTTCCATGCTGAACTGAGTTGTTCTGGGTCAAATATGAAGGCAAACCCACTTTCCTTTCAGTATTTTGCTGCAATTGGCAGAAACAAGCATATTTGCTCATTCGGTCTGAAAATGCTTTTAAGTGCATAAAAACTTACACTCTTGATTTCTGGCTAAATAAAAGCTGTTGCAATGATTTTTCCATGCTGAACTGAGTTGTTCTGGGTCAAATATGAAGGCAAACCCACTTTCCTTTCAGTATTTTGCTGCAATTGGCAGAAACAAGCATATTTGCTCATTCGGCCTGAAAATGCTTTTAAGCGCATAAAAACTTACACTCTTGATTTCTGGCTAAATAAAAGCTGTTGCAATGATATTTCCATGCTGAACTGAGTTGTTCTGGGTCAAATATGAAGGCAAACCCACTTTCCTTTCAGTATTTTGCTGCAATTGGCAGAAACAAGCATATTTGCTCATTCGGCCTGAAAATGCTTTTAAGCGCATAAAAACTTACACTCTTGATTTCTGGCTAAATAAAAGCTGTTGCAATGATATTTCCATGCTGAACTGAGTTGTTCTGGGTCAAATATGAAGGCAAACCTACTTTCCTTTCAGTATTTTGCTGCAATTTGCAGAAACAAGCATATTTGCTCATTCGGCCTGAAAATGCTTTTAAGCGCATAAAAACTTACACTCTTGATTTCTGGCTAAATAAAAGCTGTTGCAATGATGTTTCCATGCTGAACTGAGTTGTTCTGGGTCAAATATGAAGGCAAACCCACTTTCCTTTCAGTATTTTGCTGCAATTGGCAGAAACAAGCATATTTGCTCATTCGGCCCGAAAATGCTTTTAAGCGCATAAAAACTTACACTCTTGATTTCTGGCTAAATAAAAGCTGTTGCAATGATATTTCCATGCTGAACTGAGTTGTTCTGGGTCAAATATGAAGGCAAACCCACTTTCCTTTCAGTATTTTGCTGCAATTGGCAGAAACAAGCATATTTGCTCATTCGGCCTGAAAATGCTTTTAAGCGCATAAAAACTTACACTCTTGATTTCTGGCTAAATAAAAGCTGTTGCAATGATATTTCCATGCTGAACTGAGTTGTTCTGGGTCAAATATGAAGGCAAACCCACTTTCCTTTCAGTATTTTGCTGCAATTGGCAGAAACAAGCATATTTGCTCATTCGGCCTGAAAATGCTTTTAAGCGCATAAAAACTTACACTCTTGATTTCTGGCTAAATAAAAGCTGTTGCAATGATATTTCCATGCTGAACTGAGTTGTTCTGGGTCAAATATGAAGGCAAACCCACTTTCCTTTCAGTATTTTGCTGCAATTGGCAGAAATCAGCTCATTTGGCCTGAAAGTGCTTTTAAGCACATAAAAAATTTCACTCTTGATTTCTGGCTAAATAAAAGCTGTTGCAATGATATTTCCATGCTGAACTGAGTTGTTCTGTGTCAAATATGAAGGCAAACCCACTTTCCTTTCAGTATTTTGCTGCAATTGGCAGAAACAAGCATATTTGCTCATTCGGCCTGAAAATGCTTTTAAGCGCATAAAAACTTACACTCTTGATTTCTGGCTAAATAAAAGCTGTTGCAATGATTTTTCCATGCTGAACTGAGTTGTTCTGGGTCAAATATGAAGGCAAACCCACTTTCCTTTCAGTATTTTGCTGCAATTGGCAGAAATCAGCTTATTTGGCCTGAAAATGCTTTTAAGCACATAAAAACTTACACTCTTGATTTCTGGCTAAATAAAAGCTGTTGCAATGATATTTCCATGCTGAACTGAGTTGTTCTGGGTCAAATATGAAGGCAAACCCACTTTCCTTTCAGTATTTTGCTGCAATTGGCAGAAACAAGCATATTTGCTCATTCGGCCTGAAAATGCTTTTAAGCGCATAAAAACTTACACTCTTGATTTCTGGCTAAATAAAAGCTGTTGCAATGATATTTCCATGCTGAACTGAGTTGTTCTGGGTCAAATATGAAGGCAAACCCACTTTTCTTTCAGTATTTTGCTGCAATTGGCAGAAACAAGCGTATTTGCTCATTCGGCCTGAAAATGCTTTTAAGCGCATAAAAACTTACACTCTTGATTTCTGGCTAAATAAAAGCTGTTGCAATGATATTTCCATGCTGAACTGAGTTGTTCTGGGTCAAATATGAAGGCAAACCCACTTTCCTTTCAGTATTTTGCTGCAATTGGCAGAAACAAGCATATTTGCTCATTCGGCCAGAAAATGCTTTTAAGCGCATAAAAACTTACACTCTTGATTTCTGGCTAAATAAAAGCTGTTGCAATGATATTTCCATGCTGAACTGAGTTGTTCTGGGTCAAATATGAAGGCAAACCCACTTTCCTTTCAGTATTTTGCTGCAATTGGCAGAAATCAGCTCATTTGGCCTGAAAATGCTTTTAGGCACATATAAACTTACACTCTTGATTTCTGGCTAAATAAAAGCTGTTGCAATGATATTTCCATGCTGAACTGAGTTGTTCTGGGTCAAATATGAAGGCAAACCCACTTTCCTTTCAGTATTTTGCTGCAATTGGCAGAAACAAGCATATTTGCTCATTCGGCCTGAAAATGCTTTTAAGCGCATAAAAACTTACACTCTTGATTTCTGGCTAAATAAAAGCTGTTGCAATGATATTTCCATGCTGAACTGAGTTGTTCTGGGTCAAATATGAAGGCAAACCCACTTTCCTTTCAGTATTTTGCTGCAATTGGCAGAAACAAGCATATTTGCTCATTCGGCCTGAAAATGCTTTTAAGCGCATAAAAACTTACACTCTTGATTTCTGGCTAAATAAAAGCTGTTGCAATGATATTTACATGCTGAACTGAGTTGTTCTGGGTCAAATATGAAGGCAAACCCACTTTCCTTTCAGTATTTTTCTGCAATTGGCAGAAATCAGCTCATTTGGCCTGAAAATGCTTTTAAGCACATAAAAACTTTCACTCTTGATTTCTGGCTAAATAAAAGCTGTTGCAATGATATTTCCATGCTGAACTGAGTTGTTCTGGGTCAAATATGAAGGCAAACCCACTTTCCTTTCAGTATTTTGCTGCAATTGGCAGAAACAAGCATATTTGCTCATTCGGCCTGAAAATGCTTTTAAGCGCATAAAAACTTACACTCTTGATTTCTGGCTAAATAAAAGCTGTTGCAATGATATTTCCAAGCTGAACTGAGTTGTTCTGGGTCAAATATGAAGGCAAACCCACTTTCTTTTCAGTATTTTGCTGCAATTGGCAGAAACAAGCATATTTGCTCATTCGGCCTGAAAATGCTTTTAAGCGCATAAAAACTTACACTCTTGATTTCTGGCTAAATAAAAGCTGTTGCAATGATATTTCCATGCTGAACTGAGTTGTTCTGGGTCAAATATGAAGGCAAACCCACTTTTCTTTAAGTATTTTGCTGCAATTGGCAGAAACAAGCATATTTGCTCATTCGGCCTGAAAATGCTTTTAAGCGCATAAAAACTTACACTCTTGATTTCTGGCTAAATAAAAGCTGTTGCAATGATATTTCCATGCTGAACTGAGTTGTTCTGGGTCAAATATGAAGGCAAACCCACTTTCCTTTCAGTATTTTGCTGCAATTGGCAGAAACAAGCATGTTTGCTCATTCGGCCTGAAAATGCTTTTCAGCGCATAAAAACTTACACTCTTGATTTCTCGCTAAATAAAAGCTGTTGCAATGATATTTCCATGCTGAACTGAGTTGTTCTGGGTCAAATATGAAGGCAAACCCACTTTCCTTTCAGTATTTTGCTGCACCTGGCAGAAACAAGCATTTTTGCTCATTCGGCCTGAAAATGCTTTTAAGCGCATAAAAACTTACACTCTTGATTTCTGGCTAAATAAAAGCTGTTGCAATGATATTTCCATGCTGAACTGAGTTGTTCTGTGTCAAATATGAAGGCAAATCCACTTTCCTTTCAGTATTTTGCTGCACCTGGCAGAAACAAGCATGTTTGCTCATTCGGCCTGAAAATGCTTTTCGGCGCATAAAAACTTACACTCTTGATTTCTGGCTAAATAAAAGCTGTTGCAATGATATTTCCATGCTGAACTGAGTTGTTCTGGGTCAAATATGAAGGCAAACCCACTTTCCTTTCAGTATTTTGCTGCAGTTGGCAGAAACAAGCATATTTGCTCATTCGGCCTGAAAATGCTTTTAAGCGCATAAAAACTTACACTCTTGATTTCTGGCTAAATAAAAGCTGTTGCAATGATATTTCCATGCTGAACTGAGTTGTTCTGGGTCAAATATGAAGGCAAACCCACTTTCCTTTCAGTATTTTGCTGCAATTGGCAGAAACAAGCATATTTGCTCATTCGGCCAGAAAATGCTTTTAAGCGCATAAAAACTTACACTCTTGATTTCTGGCTAAATAAAAGCTGTTGCAATGATATTTCCATGCTGAACTGAGTTGTTCTGGGTCAAATATGAAGGCAAACCCACTTTCCTTTCAGTATTTTGCTGCAATTGGCAGAAATCAGCTCAGTTGGCCTGAAAATGCTTTTAAGCACATAAAAACTTACACTCTTGATTTCTGGCTAAATAAAAGCTGTTGCAATGATATTTCCATGCTGAACTGAGTTGTTCTGGGTCAAATATGAAGGCAAACCCACTTTCCTTTCAGTATTTTGCTGCAATTGGCAGAAACAAGCATATTTGCTCATTCGGCCTGAAAATGCTTTTAAGCGCATATAAACTTACACTCTTGATTTCTGGCTAAATAAAAGCTGTTGCAATGATATTTCCATGCTGAACTGAGTTGTTCTGGGTCAAATATGAAGGCAAACCCACTTTCCTTTCAGTATTTTGCTGCAATTGGCAGAAACAAGCATATTTGCTCATTCAGCCTGAAAATGCTTTTAAGCGCATAAAAACTTACACTCTTGATTTCTGGCTAAATAAAAGCTGTTGCAATGATATTTCCATGCTGAACTGAGTTGTTCTGGGTCAAATATGAAGGCAAACCCACTTTCCTTTCAGTATTTTGCTGCAATTGGCAGAAACAAGCATATTTGCTCATTCGGCCTGAAAATGCTTTTAAGCGCATAAAAACTTACACTCTTGATTTCTGGCTAAATAAAAGCTGTTGCAATGATATTTCCATGCTGAACTGAGTTGTTCTGGGTCAAATATGAAGGCAAACCCACTTTCCTTTCAGTATTTTGCTGCAATTGGCAGAAATCAGCTCATTTGGCCTGAAAATGCTTTTAAGCACATAAAAACTTACACTCTTGATTTCTGGCTAAATAAAAGCTGTTGCAATGATATTTCCATGCTGAACTGAGTTGTTCTGGGTCAAATATGAAGGCAAACCCACTTTCCTTTCAGTATTTTGCTGCAATTGGCAGAAACAAGCATATTTGCTCATTCGGCCTGAAAATGCTTTTAAGCGCATAAAAACTTACACTCTTGATTTCTGGCTAAATAAAAGCTGTTGCAATGATATTTCCATGCTGAACTGAGTTGTTCTGGGTCAAATATGAAGGCAAACCCACTTTCCTTTCAGTATTTTGCTGCAATTGGCAGAAATCAGCTCATTTGGCCTGAAAATGCTTTTAAGCACATAAAAACTTACACTCTTGATTTCTGGCTAAATAAAAGCTGTTGCAATGATATTTCCATGCTGAACTGAGTTGTTCTGGGTCAAATATGAAGGCAAACCCACTTTCCTTTCAGTATTTTGCTGCAATTGGCAGAAATCAGCTCATTTGGCCTGAAAATGCTTTTAAGCACATAAAAACTTACACTCTTTATTTCTGGCTAAATAAAAGCTGTTGCAATGATATTTCCATGCTGAACTGAGTTGTTCTGGGTCAAATATGAAGGCAAACCCACTTTCCTTTCAGTATTTTGCTGCAATTGGCAGAAACAAGCATTTTGCTCATTCGGCCTGAAAATGCTTTTAAGCGCATAAAAACTTACACTCTTGATTTCTGGCTAAATAAAAGCTGTTGCAATGATATTTCCATGCTGAACTGAGTTGTTCTGGGTCAAATATGAAGGCAAACCCACTTTCCTTTCAGTATTTTGCTGCAATTGGCAGAAATCAGCTCATTTGGCCTGAAAATGCTTTTAAGCACATAAAAACTTACACTCTTGATTTCTGGCTAAATAAAAGCTGTTGCAATGATATTTCCATGCTGAACTGAGTTGTTCTGGGTCAAATATGAAGGCAAACCCACTTTCCTTTCAGTATTTTGCTGCAATTGGCAGAAACAAGCATATTTGCTCATTCGGTCTGAAAATGCTTTTAAGTGCATAAAAACTTACACTCTTGATTTCTGGCTAAATAAAAGCTGTTGCAATGATTTTTCCATGCTGAACTGAGTTGTTCTGGGTCAAATATGAAGGCAAACCCACTTTCCTTTCAGTATTTTGCTGCAATTGGCAGAAATCAGCTCATTTGGCCTGAAAATGCTTTTAAGCACATAAAAACTTACACTCTTGATTTCTGGCTAAATAAAAGCTGTTGCAATGATATTTCCATGCTGAACTGAGTTGTTCTGGGTCAAATATGAAGGCAAACCCACTTTCCTTTCAGTATTTTGCTGCAATTGGCAGAAACAAGCATATTTGCTCATTCGGCCTGAAAATGCTTTTAAGCGCATAAAAACTTACACTCTTGATTTCTGGCTAAATAAAAGCTGTTGCAATGATATTTCCATGCTGAACTGAGTTGTTCTGGGTCAAATATGAAGACAAACCCACTTTCCTTTCAGTATTTTGCTGCAATTGGCAGAAACAAGCATATTTGCTCATTCGGCCTGAAAATGCTTTTAAGCGCATAAAAACTTACACTCTTGATTTCTGGCTAAATAAAAGCTGTTGCAATGATATTTCCATGCTGAACTGAGTTGTTCTGGGTCAAATATGAAGGCAAACCCACTTTCCTTTCAGTATTTTGCTGCAATTGGCAGAAACAAGCATATTTGCTCATTCGGCCTGAAAATGCTTTTAAGCGCATAAAAACTTACACTCTTGATTTCTGGCTAAATAAAAGCTGTTGCAATGATATTTCCATGCTGAACTGAGTTGTTCTGGGTCAAATATGAAGGCAAACCCACTTTCCTTTCAGTATTTTGCTGCAATTGGCAGAAACAAGCATATTTGCTCATTCGGCCTGAAAATGCTTTTAAGCGCATAAAAACTTACACTCTTGATTTCTGGCTAAATAAAAGCTGTTGCAATGATATTTCCATGCTGAACTGAGTTGTTCTGTGTCAAATATGAAGGCAAACCCACTTTCCTTTCAGTATTTTGCTGCACCAGGCAGAAACAAGAATGTTTGCTCATTCGGCCTGAAAATGCTTTTCGGCGCATAAAAACTTACACTTTTGATTTCTGGCTAAATAAAAGCTGTTGCAATGATATTTCCATGCTGAACTGAGTTGTTCTGGGTCAAATATGAAGGCAAACCCACTTTCCTTTCAGTATTTTGCTGCAATTGGCAGAAACAAGCATATTTGCTCATTCAGCCTGAAAATGCTTTTAAGCGCATAAAAACTTACACTCTTGATTTCTGGCTAAATAAAAGCTGTTGCAATGATATTTCCATGCTGAACTGAGTTGTTCTGGGTCAAATATGAAGGCAAACCCACTTTCCTTTCAGTATTTTGCTGCAATTGGCAGAAATCAGCTCATTTGGCCTGAAAATGCTTTTAAGCACATAAAAACTTACACTCTTGATTTCTGGCTAAATAAAAGCTGTTGCAATGATATTTCCATGCTGAACTGAGTTGTTCTGGGTCAAATATGAAGGCAAACCCACTTTCCTTTCAGTATTTTGCTGCAATTGGCAGAAACAAGCATATTTGCTCATTCGGCCTGAAAATGCTTTTAAGCGCATAAAAACTTACACTCTTGATTTCTGGCTAAATAAAAGCTGTTGCAATGATATTTCCATGCTGAACTGAGTTGTTCTGGGTCAAATATGAAGGCAAACCCACTTTCCTTTCAGTATTTTGCTGCAATTGGCAGAAACAAGCATATTTGCTCATTGGGCCTGAAAATGCTTTTAAGCGCATAAAAACTTACACTCTTGATTTCTGGCTAAATAAAAGCTGTTGCAATGATATTTCCATGCTGAACTGAGTTGTTCTGGGTCAAATATGAAGGCAAACCCACTTTCCTTTCAGTATTTTGCTGCAATTGGCAGAAATCAGCTCATTTGGCCTGAAAATGCTTTTAAGCACATAAAAACTTACACTCTTGATTTCTGGCTAAATAAAAGCTGTTGCAATGATATTTCCATGCTGAACTGAGTTGTTCTGGGTCAAATATGAAGGCAAACCCACTTTCCTTTCAGTATTTTGCTGCAATTGGCAGAAACAAGCATTTTGCTCATTCGGCCTGAAAATGCTTTTAAGCGCATAAAAACTTACACTCTTGATTTCTGGCTAAATAAAAGCTGTTGCAATGATATTTCCATGCTGAACTGAGTTGTTCTGGGTCAAATATGAAGGCAAACCCACTTTCCTTTCAGTATTTTGCTGCAATTGGCAGAAACAAGCATATTTGCTCATTCGGTCTGAAAATGCTTTTAAGTGCATAAAAACTTACACTCTTGATTTCTGGCTAAATAAAAGCTGTTGCAATGATTTTTCCATGCTGAACTGAGTTGTTCTGGGTCAAATATGAAGGCAAACCCACTTTCCTTTCAGTATTTTGCTGCAATTGGCAGAAATCAGCTCATTTGGCCTGAAAATGCTTTTAAGCACATAAAAACTTACACTCTTGATTTCTGGCTAAATAAAAGCTGTTACAATGATATTTCCATGCTGAACTGAGTTGTTCTGGGTCAAATATGAAGGCAAACCTACTTTCCTTTCAGTATTTTGCTGCAATTGGCAGAAACAAGCATATTTGCTCATTCGGCCTGAAAATGCTTTTAAGCGCATAAAAATTTACAATCTTGATTTCTGGCTAAATAAAAGCTGTTGCAATGATATTTCCATGCTGAACTGAGTTGTTCTGGGTCAAATATGAAGGCAAACCCACTTTCCTTTCAGTATTTTGCTGCAATTGGCAGAAACAAGCATATTTGCTCATTCGGCCTGAAAATGCTTTTAAGTGCATAAAAACTTACACTCTTGATTTCTGGCTAAATTAAAGCTGTTGCAATGATATTTCCATGCTGAACTGAGTTGTTCTGGGTCAAATATGAAGGCAAACCCACTTTCCTTTCAGTATTTTGCTGCAATTGGCAGAAACAAGCATATTTGCTCATTCGGCCTGAAAATGCTTTTAAGCGCATAAAAACTTACACTCTTGATTTCTGGCTAAATAAAAGCTGTTGCAATGATATTTCCATGCTGAACTGAATTGTTCTGGGTCAAATATGAAGGCAAACCCACTTTCCTTTCAGTATTTTGCTGCAATTGGCAGAAACAAGCATATTTGCTCATTCGGCCTGAAAATGCTTTTAAGCGCATAAAAACTTACACTCTTGATTTCTGGCTAAATAAAAGCTGTTGCAATGATATTTCCATGCTGAACTGAGTTGTTCTGGGTCAAATATGAAGGCAAACCCACTTTCCTTTCAGTATTTTGCTGCAATTGGCAGAAACAAGCATATTTGCTCATTCGGCCTGAAAATGCTTTTAAGCGCATAAAAACTTACACTCTTGATTTCTGGCTAAATAAAAGCTGTTGCAATGATATTTCCATGCTGAACTGAGTTGTTCTGGGTCAAATATGAAGGCAAACCCACTTTCCTTTCAGTATTTTGCTGCAATTGGCAGAAACAAGCATATTTGCTCATTCGGCCTGAAAATGCTTTTAAGCGCATAAAAACTTACACTCTTGATTTCTGGCTAAATAAAAGCTGTTGCAATGATATTTCCATGCTGAACTGAGTTGTTCTGGGTCAAATATGAAGGCAAACCCACTTTCCTTTAAGTATTTTGCTGCAATTGGCAGAAACAAGCATGTTTGCTCATTCGGCCTGAAAATGCTTTTCAGCGCATAAAAACTTACACTCTTGATTTCTGGCTAAATAAAAGCTGTTGCAATGATATTTCCATGCTGAACTGAGTTGTTCTGTGTCAAATATGAAGGCAAACCCACTTTCCTTTCAGTATTTTGCTGCACCTGGCAGAAACAAGCATTTTTGCTCATTCGGCCTGAAAATGCTTTTAAGCGCATAAAAACTTACACTCTTGATTTCTGGCTAAATAAAAGCTGTTGCAATGATATTTCCATGCTGAACTGAGTTGTTCTGGGTCAAATATGAAGGCAAACCCACTTTCCTTTCAGTATTTTGCTGCAATTGGCAGAAATCAGCTCATTTGGCCTGAAAATGCTTTTAAGCACATAAAAACTTACACTCTTGATTTCTGGCTAAATAAAAGCTGTTGCAATGATATTTCCATGCTGAACTGAGTTGTTCTGGGTCAAATATGAAGGCAAACCCACTTTCCTTTCAGTATTTTGCTGCAATTGGCAGAAACAAGCATATTTGCTCATTCGGCCTGAAAATGCTTTTAAGCGCATAAAAACTTACACTCTTGATTTCTGGCTAAATAAAAGCTGTTGCAATGATATTTCCATGCTGAACTGAGTTGTTCTGGGTCAAATATGAAGGCAAACCCACTTTCCTTTCAGTATTTTGCTGCAATTAGCAGAAATCAGCTCATTTGGCCTGAAAATGCTTTTAAGCACATAAAAACTTACACTCTTGATTTCTGGCTAAATAAAAGCTGTTGCAATGATATTTCCATGCTGAACTGAGTTGTTCTGGGTCAAATATGAAGGCAAACCCACTTTCCTTTCAGTATTTTGCTGCAAATGGCAGAAACAAGCATATTTGCTCATTCGGCCTGAAAATGCTTTTAAGCGCATAAAACTTACACTCTTGATTTCTGGCTAAATAAAAGCTGTTGCAATGATATTTCCATGCTGAACTGAGTTGTTCTGGGTCAAATATGAAGGCAAACCCACTTTCCTTTCAGTATTTTGCTGCAATTGGCAGAAATCAGCTCATTTGGCCTGAAAATGCTTTTAAGTACATAAAAACTTACACTCTTGATTTCTGGCTAAATAAAAGCTGTTGCAATGATATTTCCATGCTGAACTGAGTTGTTCTGGGTCAAATATGAAGGAAAACCCACTTTCCTTTCAGTATTTTGCTGCAAATGCCAGAAACAAGCATATTTGCTCATTCGGCCTGAAAATGCTTTTAAGCGCATAAAACTTACACTCTTGATTTCTGGCTAAATAAAAGCTGTTGCAATGATATTTCCATGCTGAACTGAGTTGTTCTGGGTCAAATATGAAGGCAAACCCACTTTCCTTTCAGTATTTTGCTGCAATTGGCAGAAACAAGCATATTTGCTCATTCGGCCTGAAAATGCTTTTAAGCGCATAAAAACTTACACTCTTGATTTCTGGCTAAATAAAAGCTGTTGCAATGATATTTCCATGCTGAACTGAGTTGTTCTGGGTCAAATATGAAGGCAAACCCACTTTCCTTTCAGTATTTTGCTGCAATTGGCAGAAATCAGCTCATTTGGCCTGAAAATGCTTGTAAGCGCATAAAAACTTACACTCTTGATTTCTGGCTAAATAAATTGGCAGAAACAAGCATATTTGCTCATTCGGCCTGAAAATGCTTTTAAGCGCATAAAACTTACACTCTTGATTTCTGGCTAAATAAAAGCTGTTGCAATGATATTTCCATGCTGAACTGAGTTGTTCTGGGTCAAATATGAAGGCAAACCCACTTTCCTTTCAGTATTTTGCTGCAATTGGCAGAAATCAGCTCATTTGGCCTGAAAATGCTTTTAAGCACATAAAAACTTACACTCTTGATTTCTGGCTAAATAAAAGCTGTTGCAATGATATTTCCATGCTGAACTGAGTTGTTCTGGGTCAAATATGAAGGCAAACCCACTTTCCTTTCAGTATTTTGCTGCAATTGGCAGAAACAAGCATATTTGCTCATTCGGCCTGAAAATGCTTTTAAGCGCATAAAAACTTACACTCTTGATTTCTGGCTAAATAAAAGCTGTTGCAATGATATTTCCATGCTGAACTGAGTTGTTCTGGGTCAAATATGAAGGCAAACCCACTTTCCTTTCAGTATTTTGCTGCAATTGGCAGAAATCAGCTCATTTGGCCTGAAAATGCTTGTAAGCGCATAAAAACTTACACTCTTGATTTCTGGCTAAATAAATTGGCAGAAACAAGCATATTTGCTCATTCGGCCTGAAAATGCTTTTAAGCGCATAAAAACTTACACTCTTGATTTCTGGCTAAATAAAAGCTGTTGCAATGATATTTCCATGCTGAGCTGAGTTGTTCTGGGTCAAATATGAAGGCAAACCCACTTTCCTTTCAGTATTTTGCTGCAATTGGCAGAAATCAGCTCATTTGGCCTGAAAATGCTTTTAAGCGCATAAAAACTTACACTCTTGATTTCTGGCTAAATAAAAGCTGTTGCAATGATATTTCCATGCTGAACTGAATTGTTCTGGGTCAAATATGAAGGCAAACCCACTTTCCTTTCAGTATTTTGCTGCAATTGGCAGAAATCAGCTCATTTGGCCTGAAAATGCTTTTAAGCACATAAAAACTTACACTCTTGATTTCTGGCTAAATAAATTGGCAGAAACAAGCATATTTGCTCATTCGGCCTGAAAATGCTTTTAAGCGCATAAAAACTTACACTCTTGATTTCTGGCTAAATAAAAGCTGTTGCAATGATATTTCCATGCTGAACTGAGTTGTTCTGGGTCAAATATGAAGGCAAACCCACTTTCCTTTCAGTATTTTGCTGCAATTGGCAGAAACAAGCATATTTGCTCATTCGGCCTGAAAATGCTTTTAAGCGCATAAAAACTTACACTCTTGATTTCTGGCTAAATAAAAGCTGTTGCAATGATATTTCCATGCTGAGCTGAGTTGTTCTGGGTCAAATATGAAGGCAAAGCCACTTTCCTTTCAGTATTTTGCTGCAATTGGCAAAAATCAGGTCATTTGGCCTGAAAATGCTTTTAAGCACATAAAAACTTACACTCTTTATTTCTGGCTAAATAAAAGCTGTTGCAATGATATTTCCATGCTGAACTGAGTTGTTCTGGGTCAAATATGAAGGCAAACCCACTTTCCTTTCAGTATTTTGCTGCAATTGGCAGAAACAAGCATATTTGCTCATTCGGCCTGAAAATGCTTTTAAGTGCATAAAAACTTACACTCTTGATTTCTGGCTAAATTAAAGCTGTTGCAATGATATTTCCATGCTGAACTGAGTTGTTCTGGGTCAAATATGAAGGCAAACCCACTTTCCTTTCAGTATTTTGCTGCAATTGGCAGAAACAAGCATATTTGCTCATTCGGCCTGAAAATGCTTTTAAGCGCATAAAAACTTACACTCTTGATTTCTGGCTAAATAAAAGCTGTTGCAATGATATTTCCATGCTGAACTGAGTTGTTCTGGGTCAAATATGAAGGCAAACCCACTTTCCTTTCAGTATTTTGCTGCAATTGGCAGAAACAAGCATATTTGCTCATTCGGCCTGAAAATGCTTTTAAGCGCATAAAAACTTACACTCTTGATTTCTGGCTAAATAAAAGCTGTTGCAATGATATTTCCATGCTGAACTGAGTTGTTCTGGGTCAAATATGAAGGCAAACCCACTTTCCTTTCAGTATTTTGCTGCAATTGGCAGAAACAAGCATATTTGCTCATTCGGCCTGAAAATGCTTTTAAGCGCATAAAAACTTACACTCTTGATTTCTGGCTAAATAAAAGCTGTTGCAATGATATTTCCATGCTGAACTGAGTTGTTCTGGGTCAAATATGAAGGCAAACCCACTTTCCTTTCAGTATTTTGCTGCAATTGGCAGAAACAAGCATATTTGCTCATTCGGCCTGAAAATGCTTTTAAGCGCATAAAAACTTACACTCTTGATTTATGGCTAAATAAAAGCTGTTGCAATGATATTTCCATGCTGAACTGAGTTGTTCTGGGTCAAATATGAAGGCAAACCCACTTTCCTTTCAGTATTTTGCTGCAATTGGCAGAAATCAGCTCATTTGGCCTGAAAATGCTTTTAAGCACATAAAAACTTACACTCTTGATTTCTGGCTAAATAAAAGCTGTTGCAATGATATTTCCATGCTGAACTGAGTTGTTCTGGGTCAAATATGAAGGCAAACCCACTTTCCTTTCAGTATTTTGCTGCAATTGGCAGAAACAAGCATATTTGCTCATTCGGCCTGAAAATGCTTTTAAGCGCATAAAAACTTACACTCTTGATTTCTGGCTAAATAAAAGCTGTTGCAATGATATTTCCATGCTGAACTGAGTTGTTCTGGGTCAAATATGAAGGCAAACCCACTTTCCTTTCAGTATTTTGCTGCAATTGGCAGAAATCAGCTCATTTGGCCTGAAAATGCTTGTAAGCGCATAAAAACTTACACTCTTGATTTCTGGCTAAATAAATTGGCAGAAACAAGCATATTTGCTCATTCGGCCTGAAAATGCTTTTAAGCGCATAAAAACTTACACTCTTGATTTCTGGCTAAATAAAAGCTGTTGCAATGATATTTCCATGCTGAACTGAGTTGTTCTGGGTCAAATATGAAGGCAAACCCACTTTCCTTTCAGTATTTTGCTGCAATTGGCAGAAATCAGCTCATTTGGCCTGAAAATGCTTTTAAGCGCATAAAAACTTACACTCTTGATTTCTGGCTAAATAAAAGCTGTTGCAATGATATTTCCATGCTGAACTGAGTTGTTCTGGGTCAAATATGAAGGCAAACCCACTTTCCTTTCAGTATTTTGCTGCAATTGGCAGAAATCAGCTCATTTGGCCTGAAAATGCTTTTAAGCACATAAAAACTTACACTCTTGATTTCTGGCTAAATAAATTGGCAGAAACAAGCATATTTGCTCATTCGGCCTGAAAATGCTTTTAAGCGCATAAAAACTTACACTCTTGATTTCTGGCTAAATAAAAGCTGTTGCAATGATATTTCCATGCTGAGCTGAGTTGTTCTGGGTCAAATATGAAGGCAAAGCCACTTTCCTTTCAGTATTTTGCTGCAATTGGCAAAAATCAGGTCATTTGGCCTGAAAATGCTTTTAAGCACATAAAAACTTACACTCTTTATTTCTGGCTAAATAAAAGCTGTTGCAATGATATTTCCATGCTGAACTGAGTTGTTCTGGGTCAAATATGAAGGCAAACCCACTTTCCTTTCAGTATTTTGCTGCAATTGGCAGAAACAAGCATATTTGCTCATTCGGCCTGAAAATGCTTTTAAGCGCATAAAAACTTACACTCTTGATTTCTGGCTAAATAAAAGCTGTTGCAATGATATTTCCATGCTGAGCTGAGTTGTTCTGGGTCAAATATGAAGGCAAAGCCACTTTCCTTTCAGTATTTTGCTGCAATTGGCAAAAATCAGGTCATTTGGCCTGAAAATGCTTTTAAGCACATAAAAACTTACACTCTTTATTTCTGGCTAAATAAAAGCTGTTGCAATGATATTTCCATGCTGAACTGAGTTGTTCTGGGTCAAATATGAAGGCAAACCCACTTTCCTTTCAGTATTTTGCTGCAATTGGCAGAAACAAGCATATTTGCTCATTCGGCCTGAAAATGCTTTTAAGTGCATAAAAACTTACACTCTTGATTTCTGGCTAAATTAAAGCTGTTGCAATGATATTTCCATGCTGAACTGAGTTGTTCTGGGTCAAATATGAAGGCAAACCCACTTTCCTTTCAGTATTTTGCTGCAATTGGCAGAAACAAGCATATTTGCTCATTCGGCCTGAAAATGCTTTTAAGCGCATAAAAACTTACA
This sequence comes from Channa argus, assembly GCF_033026475.1. Classification (NCBI taxonomy): domain Eukaryota; kingdom Metazoa; phylum Chordata; class Actinopteri; order Anabantiformes; family Channidae; genus Channa; species Channa argus. The sequence continues at coordinate 12,681 of NW_027125270.1, read as the reverse complement.
CTCTTGATTTCTGGCTAAATAAAAGCTGTTGCAATGATATTTCCATGCTGAACTGAGTTGTTCTGGGTCAAATATGAAGGCAAACCCACTTTCCTTTCAGTATTTTGCTGCAATTGGCAGAAACAAGCATATTTGCTCATTCGGCCTGAAAATGCTTTTAAGCGCATAAAAACTTACACTCTTGATTTCTGGCTAAATAAAAGCTGTTGCAATGATATTTCCATGCTGAACTGAGTTGTTCTGGGTCAAATATGAAGGCAAACCCACTTTCCTTTCAGTATTTTGCTGCAATTGGCAGAAATCAGCTCATTTGGCCTGAAAATGCTTTTAAGCACATAAAAACTTACACTCTTGATTTCTGGCTAAATAAAAGCTGTTGCAATGATATTTCCATGCTGAACTGAGTTGTTCTGGGTCAAATATGAAGGCAAACCCACTTTCCTTTCAGTATTTTGCTGCAATTGGCAGAAACAAGCATATTTGCTCATTCGGCCTGAAAATGCTTTTAAGCGCATAAAAACTTACACTCTTGATTTCTGGCTAAATAAAAGCTGTTGCAATGATATTTCCATGCTGAACTGAGTTGTTCTGGGTCAAATATGAAGGCAAACCCACTTTCCTTTCAGTATTTTGCTGCAATTAGCAGAAATCAGCTCATTTGGCCTGAAAATGCTTTTAAGCACATAAAAACTTACACTCTTGATTTCTGGCTAAATAAAAGCTGTTGCAATGATATTTCCATGCTGAACTGAGTTGTTCTGGGTCAAATATGAAGGCAAACCCACTTTCCTTTCAGTATTTTGCTGCAAATGGCAGAAACAAGCATATTTGCTCATTCGGCCTGAAAATGCTTTTAAGCGCATAAAACTTACACTCTTGATTTCTGGCTAAATAAAAGCTGTTGCAATGATATTTCCATGCTGAACTGAGTTGTTCTGGGTCAAATATGAAGGCAAACCCACTTTCCTTTCAGTATTTTGCTGCAATTGGCAGAAATCAGCTCATTTGGCCTGAAAATGCTTTTAAGTACATAAAAACTTACACTCTTGATTTCTGGCTAAATAAAAGCTGTTGCAATGATATTTCCATGCTGAACTGAGTTGTTCTGGGTCAAATATGAAGGAAAACCCACTTTCCTTTCAGTATTTTGCTGCAAATGCCAGAAACAAGCATATTTGCTCATTCGGCCTGAAAATGCTTTTAAGCGCATAAAACTTACACTCTTGATTTCTGGCTAAATAAAAGCTGTTGCAATGATATTTCCATGCTGAACTGAGTTGTTCTGGGTCAAATATGAAGGCAAACCCACTTTCCTTTCAGTATTTTGCTGCAATTGGCAGAAATCAGCTCATTTGGCCTGAAAATGCTTGTAAGCGCATAAAAACTTACACTCTTGATTTCTGGCTAAATAAATTGGCAGAAACAAGCATATTTGCTCATTCGGCCTGAAAATGCTTTTAAGCGCATAAAACTTACACTCTTGATTTCTGGCTAAATAAAAGCTGTTGCAATGATATTTCCATGCTGAACTGAGTTGTTCTGGGTCAAATATGAAGGCAAACCCACTTTCCTTTCAGTATTTTGCTGCAATTGGCAGAAATCAGCTCATTTGACCTGAAAATGCTTTTAAGCACATAAAAACTTACACTCTTGATTTCTGGCTAAATAAAAGCTGTTGCAATGATATTTCCATGCTGAACTGAGTTGTTCTGGGTCAAATATGAAGGCAAACCCACTTTCCTTTCAGTATTTTGCTGCAAATGCCAGAAACAAGCATATTTGCTCATTCGGCCTGAAAATGCTTTTAAGCGCATAAAACTTACACTCTTGATTTCTGGCTAAATAAAAGCTGTTGCAATGATATTTCCATGCTGAACTGAGTTGTTCTGGGTCAAATATGAAGGCAAACCCACTTTCCTTTCAGTATTTTGCTGCAATTGGCAGAAATCAGCTCATTTGGCCTGAAAATGCTTGTAAGCGCATAAAAACTTACACTCTTGATTTCTGGCTAAATAAATTGGCAGAAACAAGCATATTTGCTCATTCGGCCTGAAAATGCTTTTAAGCGCATAAAAACTTACACTCTTGATTTCTGGCTAAATAAAAGCTGTTGCAATGATATTTCCATGCTGAACTGAGTTGTTCTGGGTCAAATATGAAGGCAAACCCACTTTCCTTTCAGTATTTTGCTGCAATTGGCAGAAATCAGCTCATTTGGCCTGAAAATGCTTTTAAGCGCATAAAAACTTACACTCTTGATTTCTGGCTAAATAAAAGCTGTTGCAATGATATTTCCATGCTGAACTGAGTTGTTCTGGGTCAAATATGAAGGCAAACCCACTTTCCTTTCAGTATTTTGCTGCAATTGGCAGAAATCAGCTCATTTGGCCTGAAAATGCTTTTAAGCACATAAAAACTTACACTCTTGATTTCTGGCTAAATAAATTGGCAGAAACAAGCATATTTGCTCATTCGGCCTGAAAATGCTTTTAAGCGCATAAAAACTTACACTCTTGATTTCTGGCTAAATAAAAGCTGTTGCAATGATATTTCCATGCTGAGCTGAGTTGTTCTGGGTCAAATATGAAGGCAAAGCCACTTTCCTTTCAGTATTTTGCTGCAATTGGCAAAAATCAGGTCATTTGGCCTGAAAATGCTTTTAAGCACATAAAAACTTACACTCTTTATTTCTGGCTAAATAAAAGCTGTTGCAATGATATTTCCATGCTGAACTGAGTTGTTCTGGGTCAAATATGAAGGCAAACCCACTTTCCTTTCAGTATTTTGCTGCAATTGGCAGAAACAAGCATATTTGCTCATTCGGCCTGAAAATGCTTTTAAGCGCATAAAAACTTACACTCTTGATTTCTGGCTAAATAAAAGCTGTTGCAATGATATTTCCATGCTGAACTGAGTTGTTCTGGGTCAAATATGAAGGCAAACCCACTTTCCTTTCAATATTTTGCTGCAATTGGCAGAAACAAGCATATTTGCTCATTCGGCCTGAAAATGCTTTTAAGCGCATAAAAACTTACACTCTTGATTTCTGGCTAAATAAAAGCTGTTGCAATGATATTTCCATGCTGAACTGAGTTGTTCTGGGTCAAATATGAAGGCAAACCCACTTTCCTTTCAGTATTTTTCTGCAATTGGCAGAAATCAGCTCATTTGGCCTGAAAATGCTTTTAAGCACATAAAAACTCACACTCTTGATTTCTGGCTAAATAAAAGCTGTTGCAATGATATTTCCATGCTGAACTGAGTTGTTCTGGGTCAAATATGAAGGCAAACCCACTTTCCTTTCAGTATTTTGCTGCAATTGGCAGAAACAAGCATATTTGCTCATGCGGCCTGAAAATGCTTTTAAGCGCATAAAAACTTACACTCTTGATTTCTGGCTAAATAAAAGCTGTTGCAATGATATTTCCATGCTGAACTGAATTGGTCTGGGTCAAATATGAAGGCAAACCCACTTTCCTTTCAGTATTTTGCTGCAATTGGCAGAAATCAGGTCATTTGGCCTGAAAATGCTTTTAAGCACATGAAAACTTACACTCTTGATTTCTGGCTAAATAAAAGCTGTTGCAATGATATTTCCATGCTGAACTGAGTTGTTCTGGGTCAAATATGAAGGCAAACCCACTTTCCTTTCAGTATTTTGCTGCAATTGGCAGAAACAAGCATATTTGCTCATTCGGCCTGAAAATGCTTTTAAGCGCATAAAAACTTACACTTTTGATTTCTGGCTAAATAAAAGCTGTTGCAATGATATTTCCATGCTGAACTGAGTTGTTCTGGGTCAAATATGAAGGCAAACCCACTTTCATTTCAGTTTTTTGCTGCAATTGGCAGAAACAAGCATATTTGCTCATTCGGCCTGAAAATGCTTTTAAGCGCATAAAAACTTACACTCTTGATTTCTGGCTAAATAAAAGCTGTTGCAATGATATTTCCATGCTGAACTGAGTTGTTCTGGGTCAAATATGAAGGCAAACCCACTTTCCTTTCAGTATTTTGCTGCAATTGGCAGAAACAAGCATATTTGCTCATTCGGCCTGAAAATGCTTTTAAGCGCATAAAAACTTACAATCTTGATTTCTGGCTAAATAAAAGCTGTTGCAATGATATTTCCATGCTGAACTGAGTTGTTCTGGGTCAAATATGAAGGCAAACCCACTTTCCTTTCAGTATTTTGCTGCAATTGGCAGAAATCAGCTCATTTGGCCTGAAAATGCTTTTAGGCACATAAATACTTACACTCTTGATTTCTGGCTAAATAAAAGCATTTGCAATGATATTTCCATGCTGAACTGAGTTGTTCTGGGTCAAATATGAAGGCAAACCCACTTTCCTTTCAGTATTTTGCTGCAATTGGCAGAAATCAGCTCATTTGGCCTGAAAATGCTTTTAAGCACATAAAAACTTACACTCTTGATTTCTTGCTAAATAAAAGCTGTTGCAATGATATTTCCATGCTGAACTGAGTTGTTCTGGGTCAAATATGAAGGCAAACCCACTTTCCTTTCAGTATTTTGCTGCAATTGGCAGAAACAAGCATATTTGCTCATTCGGCCTGAAAATGCTTTTAAGCGCATAAAAACTTACACTCTTGATTTCTGGCTAAATAAAAGCTGTTGCAATGATATTTCCATGCTGAACTGAGTTGTTCTGGGTCAAATATGAAGGCAAACCCACTTTCCTTTCAGTATTTTGCTGCAATTGGCAGAAATCAGCTCATTTGGCCTGAAAATGCTTTTAAGCACATAAAAACTTACACTCTTTATTTCTGGCTAAATAAAAGCTGTTGCAATGATATTTCCATGCTGAACTGAGTTGTTCTGGGTCAAATATGAAGGCAAACCCACTTTCCTTTCAGTATTTTGCTGCAATTGGCAGAAACAAGCATTTTGCTCATTCGGCCTGAAAATGCTTTTAAGCGCATAAAAACTTACACTCTTGATTTCTGGCTAAATAAAAGCTGTTGCAATGATATTTCCATGCTGAACTGAGTTGTTCTGGGTCAAATATGAAGGCAAACCCACTTTCCTTTCAGTATTTTGCTGCAATTGGCAGAAATCAGCTCATTTGGCCTGAAAATGCTTTTAGGCACATAAAAACTTACACTCTTGATTTCTGGCTAAATAAAAGCATTTGCAATGATATTTCCATGCTGAACTGAGTTGTTCTGGGTCAAATATGAAGGCAAACCCACTTTCCTTTCAGTATTTTGCTGCAATTGGCAGAAATCAGCTCATTTGGCCTGAAAATGCTTTTAAGCACATAAAAACTTACACTCTTGATTTCTGGCTAAATAAAAGCTGTTGCAATGATATTTCCATGCTGAACTGAGTTGTTCTGGGTCAAATATGAAGGCAAACACACTTTCCTTTCAGTATTTTGCTGCAATTGGCAGAAATCAGGTCATTTGGCCTGAAAATGCTTTTAAGCACATGAAAACTTACACTCTTGATTTCTGGCTAAATAAAAGCTGTTGCAATGATATTTCCATGCTGAACTGAGTTGTTCTGGGTCAAATATGAAGGCAAACCCACTTTCCTTTCAGTATTTTGCTGCAATTGGCAGACATCAGCTCATTTGGCCTGAAAATGCTTTTAGGCACATAAAAACTTACACTCTTGATTTCTGGCTAAATAAAAGCTGTTGCAATGATATTTCCATGCTGAACTGAATTGGTCTGGGTCAAATATGAAGGCAAACCCACTTTCCTTTCAGTATTTTGCTGCAATTGGCAGAAATCAGGTCATTTGGCCTGAAAATGCTTTTAAGCACATGAAAACTTACACTCTTGATTTCTGGCTAAATAAAAGCTGTTGCAATGATATTTCCATGCTGAACTGAGTTGTTCTGGGTCAAATATGAAGGCAAACCCACTTTCCTTTCAGTATTTTGCTGCAATTGGCAGAAACAAGCATATTTGCTCATTCGGCCTGAAAATGCTTTTAAGCGCATAAAAACTTACACTCTTGATTTCTGGCTAAATAAAAGCTGTTGCAATGATATTTCCATGCTGAACTGAATTGGTCTGGGTCAAATATGAAGGCAAACCCACTTTCCTTTCAGTATTTTGCTGCAATTGGCAGAAATCAGGTCATTTGGCCTGAAAATGCTTTTAAGCACATGAAAACTTACACTCTTGATTTCTGGCTAAATAAAAGCTGTTGCAATGATATTTCCATGCTGAACTGAGTTGTTCTGGGTCAAATATGAAGGCAAACCCACTTTCCTTTCAGTATTTTGCTGCAATTGGCAGAAACAAGCATATTTGCTCATTCGGCCTGAAAATGCTTTTAAGCGCATAAAAACTTACACTCTTGATTTCTGGCTAAATAAAAGCTGTTGCAATGATATTTCCATGCTGAACTGAGTTGTTCTGGGTCAAATATGAAGGCAAACCCACTTTCATTTCAGTTTTTTGCTGCAATTGGCAGAAACAAGCATATTTGCTCATTCGGCCTGAAAATGCTTTTAAGCGCATAAAAACTTACACTCTTGATTTCTGGCTAAATAAAAGCTGTTGCAATGATATTTCCATGCTGAACTGAGTTGTTCTGGGTCAAATATGAAGGCAAACCCACTTTCCTTTCAGTATTTTGCTGCAATTGGCAGAAACAAGCATATTTGCTCATTCGGCCTGAAAATGCTTTTAAGCGCATAAAAACTTACAATCTTGATTTCTGGCTAAATAAAAGCTGTTGCAATGATATTTCCATGCTGAACTGAGTTGTTCTGGGTCAAATATGAAGGCAAACCCACTTTCCTTTCAGTATTTTGCTGCAATTGGCAGAAACAAGCATATTTGCTCATTCGGCCTGAAAATGCTTTTAAGCGCATAAAAACTTACACTCTTGATTTCTGGCTAAATAAAAGCTGTTGCAATGATATTTCCATGCTGAACTGAGTTGTTCTGGGTCAAATATGAAGGCAAACCCACTTTCCTTTCAGTATTTTGCTGCAATTGGCAGAAATCAGCTCATTTGGCCTGAAAATGCTTTTAGGCACATAAAAACTTACACTCTTGATTTCTGGCTAAATAAAAGCATTTGCAATGATATTTCCATGCTGAACTGAGTTGTTCTGGGTCAAATATGAAGGCAAACCCACTTTCCTTTCAGTATTTTGCTGCAATTGGCAGAAATCAGCTCATTTGGCCTGAAAATGCTTTTAAGCACATAAAAACTTACACTCTTGATTTCTGGCTAAATAAAAGCTGTTGCAATGATATTTCCATGCTGAACTGAGTTGTTCTGGGTCAAATATGAAGGCAAACACACTTTCCTTTCAGTATTTTGCTGCAATTGGCAGAAATCAGGTCATTTGGCCTGAAAATGCTTTTAAGCACATGAAAACTTACACTCTTGATTTCTGGCTAAATAAAAGCTGTTGCAATGATATTTCCATGCTGAACTGAGTTGTTCTGGGTCAAATATGAAGGCAAACCCACTTTCCTTTCAGTATTTTGCTGCAATTGGCAAAAATCAGCTCATTTGGCCTGAAAATGCTTTTAAGCACATAAAAACTTACACTCTTGATTTCTGGCTAAATAAAAGCTGTTGCAATGATATTTCCATGCTGAACTGAGTTGTTCTGGGTCAAATATGAAGGCAAACCCACTTTCCTTTCAGTATTTTGCTGCAATTGGCAGAAATCAGGTCATTTGGCCTGAAAATGCTTTTAAGCACATGAAAACTTACACTCTTGATTTCTGGCTAAATAAAAGCTGTTGCAATGATATTTCCATGCTGAACTGAGTTGTTCTGGGTCAAATATGAAGGCAACCCCACTTTCCTTTCAGTATTTTGCTGCAATTGGCAGACATCAGCTCATTTGGCCTGAAAATGCTTTTAGGCACATAAAAACTTACACTCTTGATTTCTGGCTAAATAAAAGCTGTTGCAATGATATTTCCATGCTGAACTGAGTTGTTCTGGGTCAAATATGAAGGCAAACCCACTTTCCTTTCAGTATTTTGCTGCAATTGGCAGACATCAGCTCATTTGGCCTGAAAATGCTTTTAGGCACATAAAAACTTACACTCTTGATTTCTGGCTAAATAAAAGCTGTTGCAATGATATTTCCATGCTGAACTGAGTTGTTCTGGGTCAAATATGAAGGCAAACCCACTTTCCTTTCAGTATTTTGCTGCAATTGGCAGAAACAAGCATATTTGCTCATTCGGCCTGAAAATGCTTTAAAGCGCATAAAAACTTACACTCTTGATTTCTGGCTAAATAAAAGCTGTTGCAATGATATTTCCATGCTGAACTGAGTTGTTCTGGGTCAAATATGAAGGCAAACCCACTTTCCTTTCAGTATTTTGCTGCAATTGGCAGAAACAAGCATATTTGCTCATTCGGCCTGAAAATGCTTTTAAGCGCATAAAAACTTACAATCTTGATTTCTGGCTAAATAAAAGCTGTTGCAATGATATTTCCATGCTGAACTGAGTTGTTCTGGATCAAATATGAAGGCAAACCCACTTTCCTTTCAGTATTTTGCTGCAATTGGCAGAAACAAGCATATTTGCTCATTCGGCCTGAAAATGCTTTTAAGCGCTTAAAAACTTACACTCTTGATTTCTGGCTAAATAAAAGCTGTTGCAATGATATTTCCATGCTGAACTGAGTTGTTCTGGGTCAAATATGAAGGCAAACCCACTTTCCTTTCAGTATTTTGCTGCAATTGGCAGAAACAAGCATATTTGCTCATTCGGCCTGAAAATGCTTTTAAGCGCATAAAAACTTACACTCTTGATTTCTGGCTAAATAAAAGCTGTTGCAATGATATTTCCATGCTGAACTGAGTTGTTCTGGGTCAAATATGAAGGCAAACCCACTTTCCTTTCAGTATTTTGCTGCAATTGGCAGACATCAGCTCATTTGGCCTGAAAATGCTTTTAGGCACATAAAAACTTACACTCTTGATTTCTGGCTAAATAAAAGCTGTTGCAATGATATTTCCATGCTGAACTGAGTTGTTCTGGGTCAAATATGAAGGCAAACCCACTTTCCTTTCAGTATTTTGCTGCAATTGGCAGAAATCAGCTCATTTGGCCTGAAAATGCTTTTAAGCACATAAAAACTTACACTCTTGATTTCTGGCTAAATAAAAGCTGTTGCAATGATATTTCCATGCTGAACTGAGTTGTTCTGGGTCAAATATGAAGGCAAACCCACTTTCCTTTCAGTGTTTTGCTGCAATTGGCAGAAACAAGCATATTTGCTAATTCGGCCTGAAAATGCTTTAAGCGCATAAAAACTTACAGTCTTGATTTCTGGCTAAATAAAAGCTGTTGCAATGATATTTCCATGCTGAACTGAGTTGTTCTGGGTCAAATATGAAGGCAAACCCACTTTCCTTTCAGTATTTTGCTGCAATTTGCAGAAACAAGCATATTTGCTCATTCGGCCTGAAAATGCTTTTAAGCGCATAAAAACTTACACTCTTGATTTCTGGCTAAATAAAAGCTGTTGCAATGATATTTCCATGCTGAACTGAGTTGTTCTGTGTCAAATATGAAGGCAAACCCACTTTCCTTTCAGTATTTTGCTGCAATTGGCAGAAATCAGCTCATTTGGCCTGAAAATGCTTTTAGGCACATAAAAACTTACACTCTTGATTTCTGGCTAAATAAAAGCTGTTGCAATGATATTTCCATGCTGAACTGAATTGGTCTGGGTCAAATATGAAGGCAAACCCACTTTCCTTTCAGTATTTTGCTGCAATTGGCAGAAATCAGCTCATTTGGCCTGAAAATGCTTTTAAGCGCATAAAAACTTACACTCTTGATTTCTGGCTATAAAAGCTGTTGCAATGATTTTTCCATGCTGAACTGAGTTGTTCTGGGTCAAATATGAAGGCAAACCCACTTTCCTTTCAGTATTTTGCTGCAATTGGCAGAAACAAGCATATTTGCTCATTCGGCCAGAAAATGCTTTTAAGCGCATAAAAACTTACACTCTTGATTTCTGGCTAAATAAAAGCTGTTGCAATGATATTTCTATGCTGAACTGAGTTGTTCTGGGTCAAATATGAGGGCAAACCCACTTTCCTTTCAGTATTTTGCTGCAATTGGCAGAAATCAGCTCATTTGGCCTGAAAATGCTTTTAAGCACATAAAAACTTACACTCTTGATTTCTGGCTAAATAAAAGCTGTTGCAATGATATTTCCATGCTGAACTGAGTTGTTCTGGGTCAAATATGAAGGCAAACACACTTTCCTTTCAGTATTTTGCTGCAATTGGCAGAAACAAGCATATTTGCTCATTCGGCCTGAAAATGCTTTTAAGCGCATAAAAACTTACACTCTTGATTTCTGGCTAAATAAAAGCTGTTGCAATGATATTTCCATGCTGAACTGAGTTGTTGTGGGTCAAATATGAAGGCAAACCCACTTTCCTTTCAGTATTTTGCTGCAATTGGCAGAAACAAGCATATTTGCTCATCCGGCCTAAAAATGCTTTTAAGCACATAAAAACTTACACTCTTGATTTCTGGCTAAATAAAAGCTGTTGCAATGATATTTCCATGCTGAACTGAGTTGTTCTGGGTCAAATATGAAGGCAAACCCACTTTCCTTTCAGTATTTTGCTGCAATTGGCAGAAACAAGCATATTTGCTCATTCGGCCTGAAAATGCTTTTAAGCGCATAAAAACTTACACTCTTGATTTCTGGCTAAATAAAAGCTGTTGCAATGATATTTCCATGCTGAACTGAGTTGTTCTGGGTCAAATATGAAGGCAAACCCACTTTCCTTTCAGTATTTTGCTGCAATTGGCAGAAATCAGCTCATTTGGCCTGAAAATGCTTTTAAGCACATAAAAACTTACACTCTTGATTTCTGGCTAAATAAAAGCTGTTGCAATGATATTTCCATGCTGAACTGAGTTGTTCTGGGTCAAATATGAAGGCAAACCCACTTTCCTTTCAGTATTTTGCTGCAATTGGCAGAAACAAGCATATTTGCTCATTCGGCCTGAAAATGCTTTTAAGCACATAAAAACTTACACTCTTGATTTCTGGCTAAATAAAAGCTGTTGCAATGATATTTCCATGCTGAACTGAGTTGTTCTGGGTCAAATATGAAGGCAAACCCACTTTCCTTTCAGTATTTTGCTGCAATTGGCAGAAACAAGCATATTTGCTCATTCGGCCTGAAAATGCTTTTAAGCGCATAAAAACTTACACTCTTGATTTCTGGCTAAATAAAAGCTGTTGCAATGATATTTCCATGCTGAACTGAGTTGTTCTGGGTCAAATATGAAGGCAAACCCACTTTCCTTTCAGTATTTTGCTGCAATTGGCAGAAATCAGCTCATTTGGCCTGAAAATGCTTTTAAGCACATAAAAACTTACACTCTTGATTTCTGGCTAAATAAAAGCTGTTGCAATGATATTTCCATGCTGAACTGAGTTGTTCTGGGTCAAATATGAAGGCAAACCCACTTTCCTTTCAGTATTTTGCTGCAATTGGCAGAAACAAGCATATTTGCTCATTCGGCCTGAAAATGCTTTTAAGCACATAAAAACTTACACTCTTGATTTCTGGCTAAATAAAAGCTGTTGCAATGATATTTCCATGCTGAACTGAGTTTTTCTGGGTCAAATATGAAGGCAAACCCACTTTCCTTTCAGTATTTTGCTGCAATTGGCAGAAACAAGCATATTTGCTCATTCGGCCTGAAAATGCTTTAAAGCGCATAAAAACTTACACTCTTGATTTCTGGCTAAATAAAAGCTGTTGCAATGATATTTCCATGCTGAACTGAGTTGTTATGTGTCAAATATGAAGGCAAACCCACTTTCCTTTCAGTATTTTGCTGCAATTGGCAAAAATCAGCTCATTTGGCCTGAAAATGCTTTAAAGCACATAAAAACTTACACTCTTGATTTCTGGCTAAATAAAAGCTGTTGCAATGATATTTCCATGCTGAACTGAGTTGTTCTGGGTCAAATATGAAGGCAAACCCATTTTCCTTTCAGTATTTTGCTGCAATTGGCAAAAACAAGCATATTTGCTCATTCGGCCTGAAAATGCTTTTAAGCGCATAAAAACTTACACTCTTGATTTCTGGCTAAATAAAAGCTGTTGCAATGATATTTCCATGCTGAACTGAGTTGTTCTGGGTCAAATATGAAGGCAAACCCACTTTCCTTTCAGTATTTTGCTGCAATTGGCAGACATCAGCTCATTTGGCCTGAAAATGCTTTTAGGCACATAAAAACTTACACTCTTGATTTCTGGCTAAATAAAAGCTGTTGCAATGATATTTCCATGCTGAACTGAGTTGTTCTGGGTCAAATATGAAGGCAAACCCACTTTCCTTTCAGTATTTTGTTGCATTTGGCAGAAATCAGCTCATTTGGCCTGAAAATGCTTTTAAGCACATAAAACCTTACACTCTTGATTTCTGGCTAAATAAAAGCTGTTGCAATGATATTTCCATGCTGAACTGAGTTGTTCTGGGTCAAATATGAAGGCAAACCCACTTTCCTTTCAGTATTTTGCTGCAATTGGCAGAAATCAGCTCATTTGGCCTGAAAATGCTTTTAGGCACATATAAACTTACACTCTTGATTTCTGGCTAAATAAAAGCTGTTGCAATGATATTTCCATGCTGAACTGAGTTGTTCTGGGTCAAATATGAAGGCAAACCCACTT